>NC_056738.1:256913430-257124807 GCF_019279795.1 Protopterus annectens
GACAATGTTAGACTGAGTACAAGAAGACTAGAGTGAGTTGGTGAAGATATTAAAAGTAGAGGTCCAAGAATGGAACACCAGTTCTCACTGAGAGAAGAGTAGATAGTGCTGAGCCCCATTGTACTGACTGCAGCCTATCAGAGAGATAGCTAGAGACCCATGCAACTGTATCAGGGGAGAAGTTTAGGTCTACAAGTTTACTAAGTAACAGAGTGTTTTAGACAGTGTCAAAAGCCTTAGAAAGGTCAAGGAATAGACAGGATATGAGTTTGTGATCATCTTTAGCCAGGGCTAAGGTGTTGAGAAATGATAGTAGAGGTGCGGTTGTACTATGCTTGGGACAGAAGTCATGCTTTGTTGGAGTGAGGCATTTTTCTTGTAAGAGATAATGCATAACTTGTTTGTGTATACATTTCTCAAGGATTCCGGGGAGAGGGGATAGGATAGCAATAGGTCTAAAATTAGATATTTCTGTGGAGTTACCTCCTTTATGAATAGGAAAAGTGTGAAACTGTTTCCAGATAGAAGGAACTTTAGACTCAGAGACGGAGCGATTGATTAGTATAGCTACAGGCATAGCAAGGGAGTGTGCAAAAATCTGGAGACAGTAAGAAGGAATGTTGTCTGCTGATACAGAGCATGGTTTAAGCTTTGAGAGTAGAGTTCTTATATAGTCAGTGGAGACAGGTTTGAGAGAGAAGGAGTTTACTGAGATAGTGGTTGAGGGGTGTACAGGGAGGTTTGAAATCTGTGAATGATTAAAAACGTCTGACCTGTAAACGCATGTGAGTGTTATTGTTAGTGCAGTGGTAGCATTGTCGCCTCACAGCAAGAGGTTCACCCATTCGATTCTCAGCTGGAGCGACTTCTGTGTGGAGTTTGCATGTCCTCCCCATGGTCGAGTGGCATTCGAAAGATATACGTGAATGGGCATGCCTTCGTTGAAGGTTGGGCATCGGGCTGGCACCTCGACACCATAAAAATTGAGTGCCAATCATTAGTGGACCGGAGTTCTGCTGTTGCGACCCCTAACTGGGAAAAGCCGAAAGAAAAACAACAACAGTTGTATATTTGTCTATTCATCTGTGTCCCTGGCATCAGTGTTCATTCTGTTCTGTAGTCATTAGTTATTCCCGCTAGGGTGGAAGGCATATAGGTATTTTAAAAATCTTGCACTGATATACTTCACATATTTGTTTTTCACATTTTAAATGGCAATGCCTGCACAATAATTATTTCTCCCTAATATTACATCAGCCTGTAAACTTCCACTACCTGTTGTGTTGTTTGTATCTAATATATATTTTTAATTTTTACATCACAACAGGGATATAGCACCAAAATCAAAAAGGAGTCGGTGCCATCCAAGCATCCATTCCCATATGCTGTGAATGAGGTCGCAGTCTAGGCATCCACCTCCATGGGGCATGGCTCCCAGATTCTCATATAGTTGATAAGACCTTCCATGACTGTGTCTATCAGCAGGTGCTTGATGATGTGAATGCTGCGGGTGGTCAGGACCATGACTAGAAGAGTGTCAGACACAGGGCCAGTGATATGACCAAGAAGTCTAAAGACCAACCCAAGGCTGTGGCACAGGAAGAAAGAGTTACTGGGATTAGGCCTCCTACAGAACCACCACTCACTAACACAGAGAAGATCTTGTCAACTGTAAGAGATCCAGGCAACTCAAAAGAGCTCCACAGCACTGTTATTGATGAGGGCAGAAGTGGAACACAACCACAGGATGTCATCTAGTGATGTTTCAGGTATGCGGTTCAATATATGCAAAATGTTTTAAGTTTAAGGCTTTTTCTTATTTTTTTTTTTTGCATTTTATGCTTATAATACCTCTGTTAACTGTAATTTGTGTATCAAGTGACATATGGTATTAAGGAAAGCACATGGAATGGGCATACATTTTGTGTTTAATTTTATACATATATCTTTCTATATATATATATATATATATATATATATATATATATATATATATATATATATACATACATATATATATATATATATATATATATATATATATATATATATATACATACACACACACACACACACACACACACACACACACACACACACACACACACACACATATATATATATATATATATATATATATATATATATATATATATACACACACACACACACACACACACACACACACACACACACACACACACACATATATATATATATATATATATTGCTGCAAATGTCATGTGCTTTTGTATGTGTTGTTGCTTTATTCAGCTGAAGGTAGTATATTGCTATCATTTAATTGTATCTCTTCTATTTTTTTATTTTCTTGGTGTATTCACAGTTGATGCAGGCATCTGCACTGCAGAGCTCCAGTCATCTGATATTTGAGGATCTGTCTGTGAAGAATGTGGCAGTGATGAACAGGCACTGTCTGGTGTTACAGATGGCGTATCTGACAAGGATAGTATGGCTCCCACACTCCCTCCCCACAGTCTGGACACAATCATTTTGACTATGCATATCCATGACACTTTCACATGCATACAATGGTGTGTGTGTGTGTGTGTGTGTGTGTGTGTGTGTGTGTGTGTGTGTGTGTGTGTGTGTGTGTGTGTGTGTGTGTGTGTGTCTGAAAAATAAGGGTTCCTAAATAAACAGAGTTTTGTCTAGCATAACTTGTATCACTGGAAGAAGTTAAATCTATCTTTTTACATAAAAATACAAATCATGTGCATACTCCCAGATACCAGACAAATGCAAAAAAGTAAACAACAGATTACTGTTTATAACATTTCTAAACAGTTTTCTTAATATAAATGGCATTGTTTTCTTCTTGTCTGTTTTCGTTTCTCTGAAGGTAAGATTGTGGTTTGCTAAGGCCCTTTAAAGATTTCCCAGTGCTAAATACCATTTGTTTGGGCCTCTTACTTGAAAAGAAAGAGTTTTCATTAATTTGGTATGCACCTGCAACCCCACAGATCCAAGAGCTTTTTCATGTATAGCCCTGGCCACAGTAGTAAAACAAGAAGATGGCAATTATATTGTAGTAGCTGAATGGGATTATACCACAGCAAAACACAAAATGTACAGACCACAAGGTTTTATACAACAGACGAACAAAACACAAAATGTATAAATCACAATGTTTTATAAAGCAAACAATGTACTTAATAATTGAATCTGCTATAGAAATACAAATCTGTTTGTTAATGAAAACTATCTTAAAGATGGGAATAAAAGAAGTGTAGTCCAACAAAAGGTGCCAACAATAAATTCAGTGATCCAAGGCATATATCACAGCTTCAGGATTCAGCAGGTGTATACAGGATTCGGAAAATCAGGTGGATGTAGCAAAGTCACAAAAGTTCTAAAATGTCGCAAATCATTATAGTTCTTTAAAATTCTTTAGCTATTTCTGCAGAAAATGGTGTGGCTAATAGTAACTTGTGTGAGTACTGTTGCATTATGCAGCAGTTCAGGGACAGCATAGAAAAAACTCTGCTACAAGTTTATGTTTCATGTGAGAAATGTTATGGGGTGGAGATAACTAAAAAAGGAAACATTCAGGAATCTCTGCTTTGTATTATCATTCTTCAAGAAAGAGAGAGTATATTTAAGATGAAGTTATCTGCTGAGAGTCCAGATGGATTCATGAACAACAGATTGGATGTAGTAACCACAACAGTATACTGCTCTTTGCAGACTGTCTTCTCCATTAATTAATTAACAGTATGCAAGGATGAAGACAAGAAGATGCTTGATGTATTAACCTGCAGGAATGACTAAAATTGTTCTGGAGATAAACATTAACAATAACAATAAAGTGTGGTCCAGTTAGTTATATAAAGATGTAAATGTTTTAGGTTTTATTTTCCCTTTGGTTCTGTATAAAGTTCTACAATTCTGTATTTGCCTGCATTTGTTATTATTAGTCTATGATAGTCATTCGAAGTATTGAAATTTCAAACCCCTGTCATACCACTATAATACTTCGAGTCACAAATATTTGAATACATGCTACTGAACCCCCACACCCCTGCTAATTATATAGACCCACTCAAAGATCGCATTACAATGGAGGAAAGACAAATTCCCTGATCCCCACTGTACCACAATCTTGCACTGAAAAAAGACAGTACATTCTATCAGCTGATTTATGGTCATCAGTACCATCTTTTTTTTCATTTGGAAAGTTGACACTTCAATGGATGGAAGGGAACACATTATATATTTTCTGCTGTTTTCACTATGCAGTAATGCCTCAATGAGATGCCTTCAAATAAATTTGAGTCTGAATTTGAATATCTTGGGTTCAAAGTGAAAGAATGATCCATTTTGGGTTCAAAGTGAAAGAAAGATACATTTCTCTTTGCTGTTTATGATTACATCATATACATTAAATGAGTAATTTTACTGTGTTAGGAGGAAGCACTTCTAATATAGGAGATTAATAGATTACTGAGTCATTAATTAGAAGGTAGCAGTCCCCAGCAACAGTGGCTCGTGGTATGGTTTGCTGGGCTGCAATCCCCCAATGAAAAATGGCCAAAGCACTGGGGAATTTCCCCTACTATTTTAAATAGGTACTCTGGGAACTTTTATATCCATTTCAGCTGCTACCAACTGGAGCCTCATCTTAATCTGTCATCTAAAGGCCAACACACTTAATAGTGCAGCTCCACTCCATACTGCACTATTATGTCAGCAATCAATCTGCCTCGTGTGGGAATAGAACCCACTGCCTTTTACATAAAAAAGCAACTGCACAACCTGTTGTGCCACTGACACTGCTATGCTGTTACCATCCTAAAACTTAGTAAGGAATATTTTAGAAGACTTAATACTGAAAACAGCATAGACATCTAGGAACAAAATTCACGCTATAAACCAATTTGCTCTTCCCATCCTAACTTTCAGTTTTGGAGTGACTGACTGGCCCCAAAAGGTGTTGGATAGATCAGAAAAGAAATATGCTTCATGCTCATCAAATGATTTATAAAAATCAGTGCATACCAAGATTACATATTCCCAGTTCTGAAGGAGGTATGGGCCTCCTTGAAATTGATTACATGTATAGAGCTACAATTGTGGGACTGCATACATATCTGCTGACCTCACAAGACCCAAACATAGTGAAAGTTTTGAAACATGAGGAGAATAAATCTAAGATGACTTCCCTTCTTAGTCTAGTAGAAGTATATCAGCATCAAGTGAGAATGGAAACCAAACCAGAAGTAGATAAAAGTCAGGCAGCAACTGAATGTGCCAAAAAAACAAAAGAAAGAATATAAAGTGAAGGATCGGATGAAAAGACAAGAAATGTGGAAAATGCATAAATGTAGTTTCTAGTATAGAAAACTCCTGGAAGAACCTCATGTTGATTGGGATGAAATGCAGGAATGGTTAAGGAGAGGTTAATTCAAATCAAAAGATGAAAGGCTATTATTGGCAGCCCATGACAGTGGGCTACACACACATTGGTTTACAAAGTCCATTGAACATGTGGGAGAAACAGGTTTTGTAAAACAGAATTGGAAACAGTCACACACCTTATTGCTGGTTGATCTATACTTATGGTAGAAGGACTGTATACTGAAAGGCATAATAATGTGGCAAGACGGTTGCACTGGGGATTGTGGAAACATTATAATATTGAAGTAGTTATAAAACACTGGAAGCATGAGCCACAAAATATCATAAAAAATAATAACGTCTACATCACATGGGATCATCCATTACCAACAGTTCAAAAGTCTGATGCAAGAAAACCAGATATCGTGATCAATGAAAAGAAGACAAAAGTAGCATTGATCATTGAAATCGCTACACCCAGTGACTACAGTGTCTTGCATACAGAGAGTCACAAAATCATAAAATATCAGGATTTGCAGGCAGAATTGAGAGCAATATGGAAGGAAGATATCCAGACAGTTCCAATAGTAGTAGTAGGAGCAACAGGTCTTCTAAAAAGAATCTACAATCGTATTTAGGTATGTTACCAGTACATGCAACTGTATGATTTGCAAAGGAGTCATTACTGAGCACACTGCGGGTGCTGCAAAGAGCACATCTGGCTGACATCAAAGAAACAATACTAATTTCATGAACTTTACTCATACTTTGACTTAGGAATGGGGTCTATTCCCACCATGGTGTTAAAAACCCAAAGGATTTGGAGAAATTAAAAAGAGAGCTGCCATTGGATCTTGCAGATGGCCAAGATTTTCCATAATAACACTGATTTCTAAAATGTATGCAGTCATTAAAGTATCTGTAATTAATGGATAAGTTGGGTTTTAGCGATAAAAATTGTCTGTGTTCTGGTAGAGAAAGGTTGCTGTGCATTTAAAAGTAGCAAGTTAGCCATAACTTTGTCACTTTCCAACACAGTCAGACATGTGCACTGTACCAAATAAATGCTGGTGGAGGTCTGGGCAGGATATGAGTGGTAACTGCTGATCACTGGTACAGTGGTGCATTGAGGTAGTAACTGCTGATCATTGATACAGTGGTGCATTGAGGTAGTAACTGCTGATCATTGGTAGAGTGGTGCATTGAGGTGGTAATGGCTGATCACTGGTACAGTGATGCACTGAGGTGGCAACTGCTGATCATTGGTACAGTGGTGCATTGAGGTGGTAACTGCTGATCACTGGTACAGTGGTGCATTGAGGTTGTAACTGCTGATCATTGGTACAGTGGTGCATTGAGGTGGTAACTTTCTAATCACTGGTACAGTGATGCATTGAGGTGGTAACTACTGATCATTGGTACAGTGGTGCACTGATGTGGTAACTGCTGATCATTGGTACAGTGGTGCATTGAGGTGGTAACTGCTGATCACTGGTACAGTGGTGCATTGAGGTTGTAACTGCTGATCATTGGTACAGTGGTGCATTGAGGTGGTAACTTTCTAATCATTGGTACAGTGATGCATTGAGGTGGTAACTACTGATCATTGGTACAGTGGTGCACTGATGTGGTAACTGCTGATCATTGGTACAGTGGTGCATTGAGGTGGTAACTGCTATTCATTGGTACAGTGGTGAATGGGGTGGTAACTGCCAATCATTAGTACAGTGTTGCACTAAAGTGGTAACTGCTGATCACTGGTACAGTGGTGCATTGAGGTGGTAACTGCTATTCATTGGTACAGTGGTACACTGAGTGGCATTGTCATCTCATACTGCTTCATTCTGTGGTTGTGGTTTTCATTGTAGTTCCTTCTTTGCGGACTCTGCATCTACTGTATGTTTCTTTGTGGATTTTATCTATGTGCTCTGGTTTCCTTATCCAGACACTAAGATGTATTAAATATGATGTGGCCATATTTGCCTTTTCTTTCTTTCTATTCTAGCATCAGAGGAGTACACAGAAGATAACTATATTTTTGGAGGGGCAAGGAGGCGATATAGGATTTCTGTATCTTTGTAAGCTTTTGTCTTCTCAGTTTACATATTTATATTTTACTAGCTTTGCACAGTGAGCTTTAGCCACAACTTATTTTTCCTTTAAATAAAAATAATGCAGAATCCATGTCCTTACTCAAGTTTTTTTATTCAGACCATCACTGGATCACAAAGTTGTAAAAAATAACATGCACTTCATAACTTTTAAAACCCCACGAGTTTTCCCAGTTTGGTTCAATTACTTCATCTGCATTTGATAGAATGGAAATTTAGGCAGACAGGGCATGTTAAAAGGGTAAAGGAAAAAGCTAAAATGTAAGAAAAATTGTGGAAAACAGGAAAGAAGGAAGAAAAGTGTCTGGATGTGGGGCCAGGATAGGGAGAGAGCAGGCAAGGGGCACTGGCGGGACCAGTATATAATGGTGGGGCCCATGGAGTCCTTTGTGTAGGTCTCTGCTTTACTTAAGGTCACCTTGCTGATTGTAGTCAGGCACCCAAGATGTATTTAGTCAATACGTTTGTTAGAAATAGTGTGGATGAAACCGACTGACCACATCTCCTGTTTGATCACAGGTAATGGTCATTGACCTACCATTACACAACCTCACCCTGTTCCAATTATCCAATTAGCCCTACCCATTGCTTCTTGCAGCTAACCTCTTGCTTTGAACTCATTAATACTGCTGGTTGCCAGCCTGCTATCTTTGCAAATAACATTTTCTGAGTGCAGGCTGAACCTAAGCTCCTGCTTGTAATACTCTAAAGCCATGTACTTGGGATGTGTACACTATATATCTCTATCTATCTATCTCTCTCTCTACATATATATATATATATATATATATATATATATATATATATATATATATATATATATATATATATATATATATATATATATATATGTGTGTGTGTGTGTGTGTGTATAACAAATTATGTCAGTTTATGAATATCATGTTATTAACATAAAGCATTATTTTTAGCACAATGCTAAAACTGATAAGTCCATTTATAAAATGAAATGAAGTCCTGATTCATCTGTTATCCAAAGAGCATAAGGTAGTGCAAGCTACAGAGACAATATATTTGAAAGCAGATGCTGTAGCAAAATAGTCTAAAATACAGACAGCAACTTCATTTCCAAGTACTTTACTGGTGAAGACTCTGAACATCATTTCATAAGTTCATAGATTCATAGGTAAGTACTAGACTGGTTTCCTTTGTGGGACATTTAAAGCCTATCCAATTTCCCTTTTGGTGCTTAAATTAACATATCCTATTTGTTGATAGATTGACCTTATCCATCCCATTTTTATAATTATATATTACCCCTACTGAGAATAATTGAGATTATACCACAGATAATTTGAGGGGACCCATTCATGGGATAAAGCATTTAGGTGTTGCCTCTGCTTATTAATAGTACAGGGTCAGTCCTGTGGTAATTTTTTTATTAACAATCTATAGATCCCAGTTGCATTTGAATATGGGCAGGGATGAGCGTTAGTTATTGTGAATGGAGAATCTGTTCCAGAGTAATAATGTCTTCTGAGAGATATACCTTTCCTTACAAACTGTTCTGCTGATATTGCAAAAAAGGTTTAGATCCATAGACTGTGTATTTCATATGTTATTTGACTTGCTGATGTGCAGCAGGTCCATTAGTATCGGGTTGGAGGATGCCTTGTGTGTCAGGCACAGGTCACATCTTAACAGTCTGTAAGATACCAAATATAGCAATTAGGCTTTGAAGTAGTCCATGCAGGACATATTGTTTAGGCCTTTCATTTTAGTAAGGTATCTCTGTGAGTGTTCTAGTTGTTGCATGTTTCAGGACAAATACATGCCAAAGGAGACATTATACTTAATAACTGGCATAATAGGTGTAGATCAATGTATGTGCATATGTGTCTTTTAGAAGCTATCTGTGGGCTTGCACAAGTGTATAAATACTGAGCACGTGCAAGCCTGACTGCCATTTTGTAGTAAGTTGTTGAGATGTAAGCATGTATGTCTGTAAGGCTCTCTATAAGTTTGTTTATATGTTATGATGCTGCTATCCATCCTGATGTGTTTCTATATAATAAAGCATCTAAACGAAGTACCCCACTTGTTAGTCTTCTATGTTAGAGAAGGATGAGTGATATGATATCTGAAGTGGCATGTCTAAAAGGATATGGTGTCAAAAATGGCATGCCTAAAAGGGCATGGTGTCGGAAAAGGCATGGCCAAAATGATTTGTTGCCAGAAAGAGTTCCAATTTCTCTAGTTTAAGTCCAAGAGGCATCCGGTTGGTATTGGCAAAATATACAGGAATGGATCATCTCTACTGCAGATATAATTCTCAAAACAGATCAGAAACAAATTTCAGATGTTAAAACTTGCTCACATCATTTCTTATTCACAAAATATGAAACAAACCATACAGAATGATCTGAACGATATTTAAATAAACCAATATGTCTGATATTTATAAAACTATTCTAATTACTATGGAAAATGTTTGAAATAAAGTCTGAATTGCATAAACAAATAAAATTAAAAAGGAAACGACCACATATTTCACTAACCATGCATTTTTTGTATTAATTAAAGATATCTGCGTTATCGGAAATGTATGACGTGTTCAGATGTTTGTGCAGAATTACAGTAAAGCTATTTCACAAGATACAGCCATTACAGAGCATATTTCGGAAAGTAAAGCATTTCAAAGAATTTATTGTGCATTTGAATGTTATTACAGGCACACATAGTAACCTTATTCATACATAATGACAAGGGCCATATTTTTTCAGTGTGTTTATGCATGCTTTGTTGGCATGGCATACAGATTTTGAAAACCCAGTCCATTTATGTTTGACAATAATATTGCAGATAACTAGAAAGTGTTTAAGCAAAAGTATGGCATTTTCATACAGGCTGCAGTTTCTGATAAAGATGACTGTACAAAGGCATTAATTCTACGTAATTTAGATGGGTCACAAGCCATTGAAAGGGAAAGTTTATTTGTGTTTGCACCTGTTTTCTTTGTGGGGGGGGGGACTGTCATACTGTTGTACCAGCTGAGACAAGGGAGGACCCTGACTTCTTAAACTGTAAATTTAGAGAAATGTGTAACCCGCAGACAAACATTAGAATGGAGAGACACATTCTACATAAGGGATCAAAAGCCTGGTGAAACTTTTGCAGCATATATAACAGACTTGAGAAATAAGGCTAAAACATGCAGATTTGGTGATTTAAGGGATGAGGTGATAAACGACAGACATGTGTGGTATTAAAGATGATGCTGTGAGGAAGATTTTGCTTTGTGACAGCGATTTAACTTTGAATAGAGCCATTGAGATTTATCAGATATACGAGCTCACAGAAAAGCACACATATATTCTTACAAATGAGAAATTCATTCTTCCAGTAACTTCAAGAACTCATGTTGATACTATGCAGCATGTGGTTAAAAGAAACAGGCCCAAGCACATGGCAGCAACTCTAGCCCCTGCAGCACCCACTGGTAAACTCCAGAGCTTTCCAACAAGTTTCAAAGTTCACACAGTCTCAATGAAGCATAAGACTGCGCTAGCAAACTCAAAGCACGTACTCCAACCTAATTTTATTGCCAACTGTCATAATCGTGGAAATCATGAATCTAAAAAGGAAAAATGTTTAGCTTTTGGTCAGCAATGCCACAAATGCAATAAGTGGAATCATTTCAAATGATTTTGCAAATCAAAGAGCACACATTATTTTATTAAAAGGGAACACGCACACATTCTTTTATTAAAAGGGAACATTCAAAGAAACAAATTGATCAGTTAGAAAGTTGCAACCCTACTTTTTATGTATATGGTGTGTTAATGCTTCATGAAACAGTCAATGTAGCAAATTTAAGGGCAAAGAATGAAGTATGTTTTACTGTTCAAATAAATGGAAAACCTATGGAGCTCAAAGTTGAAACAGGTTTCATGTGCAATGTTATGTCAGCAGAAACATTTGCTAGAGTATGTAATGATGAAAGGCTTGATTGGGCAAGGTGTGCAAAGCTTGTTTCCTATGGAGTTGAAGAGATTCAAACTGAAGGCTCAGTAGTACTTTCATGTTACTCTACTGGGAAAAGTTACAACTTGTTATTTTATGTGTCAAAAGGCATGTTCAGTCATTACTATGGCTCCGAAATGCTTTGAAAATGGGACTGCTTTCATTTAATAAGGAAGTCTACCATGTTAGCTTGAAAGCTCATTACTCTAATTTCACCCAACATATTTTCTCTACCTATGCTGATCGTTTTGAAGACAAACTAGGCAAGCTTCCAGATGTGCACTCCATGAAGTTAGACCCAGATATCAGTCCAGTTATCAGGCCAGCCTGAAAAGTTCCAATAGTTTAGCAGAACAGAGTCAAAGGTGAGCTAGATAAAATGGTGTGACAAGGAGTGATTTGTCCTTCTGGTTCATCTACCCCAACTGAGTGGGTATCATCCATGGTGGTAGCTCAAAGAAAAAAAGTTCAGATGACTTCAGAATATGTACTGATTCACGAGATTTGAACAAAGCATTAAAAAGACCTCATCATCCAATGCGTACAGTCAAAGATGTCACTGCTCTTATGCCAAATGCCACTGTTTTTTCTGTCTTAGACACAAAGAGTTCATTTTGGTAAATTTTGCTTGACAAGAAATCCTCATTGCTAACTACTTTCATTACTCTGTTTGGCAGGTAGATTTTTGAGAATGGCATTTGGGATAAATTCTGCAAATGAAGTCTTTCAATGTGTAATGGAGCACATTTTTTTTCTGGGTATCCTTGTGCTATTATAGTAGATGACATACTAGTAGGAGGTAATGGTGAAGCTGAGCATGATAGAAACCTCAGAAAAGTTCTGGAAAGAACACATCAAGTGAAGCTTAAGCTCAATCCACAGAAATGCAAATTCAGGCTGAGAAGGTACTTATACAGGTAATTTATTTACCAGTTCAGGACTACAATCAGACCCTTCCAAGCAGACAGCCAATCTTGAGATGCCAGCTACAGAGAATGTTCAAGCTCTGCAACATTTTCTTGGCATAGTTAACTACTTAGGCAAGTTCATTACAGATCTGAGTCAGATAGCAGCAACACTCAAGAGAGTTAACATGTAAAGATGTATCCTGGTCTTGGTTAAAACAGCACCAAAGAGCATTTGATGTCCTGAAACAGAGACCTGCCAGTCCACCAACTCTCAGATACTATGATATTCACAAACTAATTACTATTTCCTGTGATGCTTCAAGATTTGGTTTAGGTGCAGTCATTCTACAAGAGGGTCAACCTGTTGCTTATGTATCAAGAACTCTTACCCAAACTGAAATGCAGTATGCTCAGATTGAGAAAAAGCTTTTGGCTATTGTGTTTGCATGTTCAAAGTTCCATGATTATGTTTATGGTAGACCTATCTAAATCAAAACAGACCACCAAACTCTAGTCACTATTTTGAGAAAGCCTATGCATACTGCTCCAGCCAGATTGCAACGTATGATGTTGAGATTGCAAAAGTATAATTTCAGTCTTGCCTACAAGAAAGGCAAACTTCTTTATCTTGCTGATAAATTGTCCAGATCACCCAGAAACAGCAATAAACAGCATGAGAATGAGAACCTTGGTTTTGAAGTCATGGAGATAAGAAATTTTTTCCACACATCTTGATGAGCTGAGAGATCATACAGCCACAGATCCAGTTTTACAGAGGCTCAACCACTTTATTCAACAAGAATGGCTGTGAAAGCAATCCAGTTTACCTCAAGAAATGTAACCTTATTTTGCATACAGAGATGATATTTTGTCCAACAATAGTATGATTATGAAAGGTCCAAAAGTAATTGTTCCAAAGTCCTTGCAACAAGAGTACATTACTATCTTGCATCATGGTCACCCAGGAGCAGACTCTACCAAAAGAAGGGCAAGAGGTCTAGTATTTTGGCCTTCTATGTCGCAAGATATTGAGAAAGTGCCATCATCTTGTTCTGTGTGTAATAGTACTAAGTCACAAGACAGAAAGAACCACTTCAGCTAAACCAGATTCATGAGCTACCTTGGTCGACAGTAGCCACTGATATTTTCGAGTGGAATGGTCAACATTATTTGGTATTAGTAGACTCTTATTCAAAATGGTTCAAGATTGACCTACTTCCTAATCTAGCATCCAATACTGTCATCACTAAGATGAAGCACCATTTTGCAGTCCATGGTAGACCACACAAAGTTATTTCAGACAACAGCACACAGTTTACAAGCCAACAGTTCAAAAGATTTGCCATAGAGTAGGATTTACTTATGTCATGAGTAGCCCAGAGTATCCACAGTCAAATAGTTTAGCTGAATGAGTAGTTAAAAGTGTAAAACAGTTGCTAGAGAAGTCAAAATGAGACAATAGTGATGTTTTCCAGAATCTCTTGAATCTCAGAAATATTCCTCGTGATAAAACATCTTGGTTGCCCTCCCCACAGACTTCTGTTGAGACAAACCAGAACCACATTACCAATCAGTAGTCAATTTTTGGTTCCATGTATCAAGAACAGCAGGTCAGTGAAAACCATTCTGTTGAAGAAGCATTTAACCCCATTGTCCTACTACAATAAGACCAGCAATCTGCTCAATCCATTATGAGAAGAAGTGGTAAGGATGCAAATGTCCGAAGGTTATGATCAGATTGGAGTCGTGAAGAATATTCGCTCAGAGCCAAGATCATACATTGTGGAATCATACACAGTAGAGTTTAGGAGGAATCAAAAACATTTAATGCCAATTCACAAGCCTATACCACAGCACATTGCCTGTGATAAAGACTGTTTATCTCAGAGTGAGTTGTCCAGTGTTCCATTTCCAGAGGCAGTTTCAGAGAATATCCCCATTCCCATGATGAATCCAGAAGTTCCTGATATGATTTGTTCACGAAAGAATGTCCCTGTTGCTAAACCCATTCTAGATTGTGATGTTATGAGAGATGGTCACATCTTCAGACCATGTTATAGATGCACGGCAACTTAGATGTTATTTTCAACTAAGGGCAATCTTTTTAAGAGAGAGGATATAGATCAATGTGTATGTATATGACTTTAAAAAGCTATCTGAGGGCTTGCATAAGTGTATAAATACTGAGCGCGTGCAAGCTTGACTGCCATTTTGTAGTAAGATGTTGAGATGTAAGCATGTATGTCTGCAACGTCTGTCTGTTAATCAGTTTGTTTATATTTTATGATGCTGCTCCCCATCCTGATGTGTTTCTATGTAATAAAGCATCTAAATGAATTAGCCCGCCTGTTCATCTTCTATGTTAGAAAAGGACGAGTGATAATAAGGGTTGAATAAATGAGAACAATGACATCTCTATATCTAGTCATAATCCAATACCTCTGTTTCTAAGGGTCTGTATCAAATTGTCACCCGCTTAGGTTGTTGAATGACTAAATGTTGACACCTAAATGTCAACAAATTAAAATCATGAATGGCCGTTTCCACACAGGGAAACAAGTCATTTGGCCATTATGTGGATTTTGCCCTGTTTAGAACATAGAGTGATCTCGGAGTTGGTATATTTAGTTAGGTGGGGTGTGGGGGGTGAAGCCCCCCATTTGATTTATGTTTAATTCTTTTTTTTTTTTACTTTGGCCAATGCCATTGTTTCCCTGTGTGGAAACTGCCGTTTGCAATTTTAAGTTGTCAACGTTTAGGTGTTGACATTTAGGCATTCAACAACCTAAGCAGTCGACGATGTAATATAGACCCATTTCTAAGTCACACAATATGGAAGGTCTTTCTTACAACAGTGGAAAGTTAGGCCCCTGTCATGCATTCCCAAAGCTTGAACAACTGTGTTAATTCTCATGGTCATATTTTCAATGTGGTAGTTCACCAGGGAAGATGGCTTCACAATGGATATGATAATGCACATTTTGGCATTTAGTTTCAGTCCATAATTCTTGCACTTTTTGTTTGGGACAAACCTTCCTGCAAGATGGCAAAGTCATTTGGAGATTCAATAACTGCCCTAGTTTGCAGTCATCTACAAACTTAGTCAGCCATAACTCTTTTGTATTGGCTTTGATTTCACAGATGTTGACGCCAAACAAGAAAGGTCCCAGCACTGAACCATGGAGGACTCTACTGGTAACTGGTCTTCATGTGAAGCTAGCTTCTCCTGTTTTGATATTCTGCTTCTTATCTGAGAGCCAGATGGCAATTCAGAGGGTGATGTAGAAGTCAATTCCATATTTATTTAACTTTTTACTATGCCCAAATGGAGGGTAGTGTCAAATGCCTTGGCCAGCTTGAGTTATGTGATTTGTATTGCATTAACTTCATCCATTGTTTGGTGACCATTTCAAAGATGTTCACCTGGTTGAGTAAGTATGACCTGCTCTTGATAGATCCAAACTGAGATGCTTATAGTTTTTGGAGGCTCCCTATATCCTTATTGATTAGTTCATAATAAGTTTACCATGGCTTAGGATATGAGGCTGAGTTATGGATCTGTAATTTCCTGGGTCTGTGGCAGGTCCTATCTTATGCAGTAGAATGACTCTAGCTGTTCTCCACTCACTTGGTACAAAACCTACATGGTGGCCGAGTCTGAAAAGTGCTGTTAGAGGGAGTGGGTAAATCATGCTTCATGCTATTTAGCAGGCAGCCAGGGATATTGTCAAGAACCATCGATGCAGTATTTTTAGGTTTTAATAGTGCTTTCAGGACTTGATCTAGTGTGATACCTGGAGGTGAGTCGGTTTCAGGTATATCATGTAGCACAGAAAAGGGAAAAGAGGACTAAAGTTTGAGCTGAATTTATCAGCCTGTATATTAGCTATATCTCCAACCACAGTGTTGTTAACATTGTTCACAATCAGCTCAGTACATTGCTACACTGTGATTCTGAGACTACGAACATAACTAAAAAAGATTTTATGGTTCGCTTTGGCTTGGGTAGTTATTTTAGCTTCAAACTTGGCTTTGGTAGATTTTATTATACCCATGAGTTTTTTTTTTTTTTTTTTTTGAAGAGAACTCTATTATTTCTTTTGAACTTTGCCCTGTGCTTGTTCCTACAGTGTACAGCTGCATCTAAGCAAATATTTTCATGTTAGTATGCTCTGATGGCATGTTTCCATGTATTCAATGGAGTTAACTGGGTTTGGTGGGGATTTGAAACTTACCTATATATAACTTAGGAGTAGATATTGTCTAAATTTCTAAAAGCACCTTGGATGGAAGGGGTCTTTGGTTTTAATTTTATTTTAAATGAGACATCTTTAAGGTCAGACCTAACAAGTGATGAAAATACTCAAGGGGTGGAGTAAAATGCTTCTATATTGGTAAGGGCAAGATCACAGATGTTGTTTCCCTGTATTGGGGATGCTGACTAATTGTTCTAGGGCATTTGTATTGACAAAGTTCAGGAATCTCTAAGCTTGTGCACTAGTGGTGGTTTATGTTACCCACTATATAGTTGGATAGTTTAGATCACCTAGGAAAATGGTATTGGGTTTAATACTGAGTGATTCCTGCTCCTGAGCTAGGCATTGTGACTTTTGTGAGTCATAGAGAGAGTTCTACAGATAGGTAAAATATATGGTATAGGCCATTTTTTATGGTTACTTGGACTAGTGCATCATGCTTTTTTACCAGCCTTAATGTGAGTCTTTTCTAGAGGAAGATTAAAAGACCTACACCTTTTTCTCTTCTGCACAGTAGCTGGTCTAAATGTGTGAAAGGCATTATAGCCCTGCACAGCCAGAGTCCTCTCCACTGTTCAAAACCATGTCTCAGTACACAGATGTCTAAATCATACAAGATGAGGAGGTTGTGTAGGAAGAGGAGGTTCTTGTTCAGGCTCCTATCATTGTTCAGTAACAACTTTATATTTTCCTTTGCTTGCTTCATTATGTTGGCAGGTTTATCAGGTTGCCATTGCCTAAGAGGTCCACTGTGTGAGATGATACCTTTGCCAATAATAAAAACGGTAGGGGAGAAAGATGTGTGCCATCCTTGGTGAAGCAGTGTACATCTATCCAGCATATTCTCCCAGGATGAAAATATTGGGTTCCTTTAGATACACCAAAAACTTAACCAATTTTTGAAGTCAGTCATTTTTGCTCATATTGTGGTGTCACCCTTGGGGAAGGTAGAATATTTCTTAATGCTAGGCACATTCCTGCCTGGAATATATAGTTTGAGAATTCTACTGTGCCTCCTGCTGTGGATGAGCAACTTCCTATACATGCGTCCTAGATTGCTACCATGTAGCCACAGCTTGCCAGAGCCAAGTGCACATCCCAGAATGCTCGTAACACCCCCAACCCATCAGGATAACAAATCTGGTCAAAGCCATAAGGGACAATCATCCCTACCAAGACAAAAGTTGTTAGATTAACACATTTAGCAGAGGCACATAGTGCACACCTCCCAACCCGTCAGAGTAAGGAATGTGGACAAAGCCAAAAGGGACAATTGTCCCACAAAGCAGAAAGGTGATAGGATAACAGGTTCAGCATTAGCATGGACATTATGAAGGGTACAAACAGAAAAACACAACAAATATTTTTTTTTTTAAACATGCAATAAAGTTTAAGCGTAGCTGCCCAGGTGTGCTCATTGCTTAGCTATGCTTCGCCCAGCTTAAACAGCACAAGACATTAAATAGCAAGAGACATCCAACATAAGCAGTACTGCAATAGTGTAGTGGTTAGAGTGTATGCTTTGCAAACAGCAATGCCTGGTTCGATCACCACTATAACCAATTTGCATTTTACATGTGAAACCAGTACATAAACATTTTTTTACTAATTAGCTACTAGATAACATATATTTGTTAACCAGAGTACTATAGTAGGTCCAGATGTGAGGTGTCAGTTTAATAAAGATGTGAAACCCCCATATAAACACATGTGCCCCATACAGTATAGTCACACATGAATAAATGTAATGAAAGCACATTGGGGGGTGTCAGGGACAGTAAACAAATTTATAATATGTAATGAATGATGAATCAATCCCATACAAGAGATAGTTTATAAAATAGAAAATAAGCAATGCTTAACATTGCACAGCTTTGCTGACTGGGTGTAAGCATTGTGTACATATGAACACTAAGCAATGAATAGCCCAGCTAAGTGGATTTGCCCATTGGTAAGCAATACTGAACCTGCCCCTTTAAGCATTGCCAACCTTAGTTAAGCAGGTTTGCCTATAGCCTAGCTTAGCTCAGCATATTTAAAACCATCCAATCACAGCAAAGGGTGGGAAATCGGCTGTATTTGATAGGTTCATAGGTAGGTACTAGGCTATATACCTGAAGGCATTTATAAGCCTAGCCAGAATGTGTTGGCTTTTGCCACCCCCTTAGATTAGTTCCCTGTGCGTCTGTCCAACAGAGCCACAGAAGTGATCCCCGGGGTAAACTTTCTGTTTCCCATCCACTTGTCAAGGTTCCTCTTGAAGAGTGTTAGTGAGGAGCTCTGCCTAATGTAGATTGGAATCTTGTTCCAAAGCATGGGAAGTCTCTGGGACAGGAATCTATCTGTCCAGCATGTCATATTTATTGTTGTGGTGAGGTTTAGACCCCTAGAGCATGTGGCTTGAGGGGATAAGGTTTTCTTTAGGTGGAGCATGTCCATCAATTCTAGTTTGGACATGGCCTTGTATGTCAGGCAGAGATCACCTCTGAGTAGGTGGTATGCAACCGAGTACAGCTGGAGTTTCTTCAGTCTAGCTTCATAGGGCATATGTTTGAGGCCAGTGATCCTCTTGGTGAGGTACTTCTGTGGTCTTTCCAGCTGTTGCAGGTGCCTTGTAAGGTACATCCCAAACTTTGTACTCTATGATGGGTCTGATGAGTGATGAATAGAGGGGCACAATGACCTCTTGATCTGGATGCAAACCCTTCCTGATAAGGTGGGCCACATAGAAGGATTTTCTAACCACTTTGCAATGTGATTATCAAAGGAGAGATTACTATCTACCTGTGTCCCCAGATCCCTTATTACATCTTCTGTATTTAGGGGACTACCACCTATGTGGTAGTTTGTGGGTACTTTGTTTTTTCCAAAGTGGATGACAATGCACTTTTTGGCATTTAGCTTGAGGCCATGGTTTTGAAACCAGGTATCAGTCTCAGTGAGACCCTTTTGGAGGATGTCTGTGTCAGCTAGAGAGTCAATTATAGCCCCTAGTTTGCAGTTGTCTGTGAACTTGGTCAGCCATAGTTCTCCTGTGCTTGCCTGTACCTCTAAGAAGTATATGCCGAACAGGAGGGGTCCTAGGACTGAGCTCTGGGGAGTGCCACTTGTAACCAGTTTAAAGTCAGACCTAGCTCCCGCAACTCTTACCATCTGGGTTCTGTCCATGAGCCAGTTGGCAACCCATCTTGTGATGTAGGGGTTTATGTTCAGGCGGGTGAGCTTGTCTATAATACCAAAATGGGGAATGGTGTCAAGTCCTTTGCGAGGTCTAGGTAGGCTGTGTGTGCCACCTTTCCCTCATCTATAGCCTTGGAAACTGTCTCAAAGAAGTCCAGCAGGTTTAGGAGGCATGTTCTGCCCTTAACAAAGCCGAACTGGGTAGGGTCCAGTATTTGGAGGTTCCCAATGTCTCTGTTAAAGAGTTCCATGATGATGCACTCCATAGCCTTGCAGACCAAGCTAGTCAGGCTTATAGGGCGATAGTTCCCAGGGTCTGTTGGGGCTCTACCTTTGTGGAGCAGAATAGCCGTTGCTGTATGCCACTCTGTGGGTATGTAACCTGTGGAGAGGGTGAGTTTGAACAGCGTGTTTAGGTGAGGGGTTAGTTCATCTTTGAGCTCATGTAGGATGCAGCCTGGGACACCATCCAGTCCCACTGATGTTGTGTTTTTGGCTTTGGAGATGACTGTTTTAACCTGCGTGCCTGTGATTTCAGGGGCTCTATATTCTTCTGGTATGGTTATGGGCCCTTTTGGGGGTGAGAGGGGGGTGAGGTTTGCGCTGAACCTGTCTGCCAGGATGTTGGCGATATCGGTCAGTTCAGTGTATTTTGTGCCATTCTGCACTAACTCTGAGCAGATCTGAGCATTGCCACTTAGATTCTTGACATAGCTAAAGAATGCCTTGTGGTTTTCTTTGGAGTCTTTGGCAATTTTTCTTTCGAAGCCCGCCTTAGATGATTTTATGAGGGATCGTAGTTTCTTGCTGATACTGATCAGGGATGTCTTCCCTTCTTGGGATTTTACTCTTTTCTGTACTAGTTTCCTCCTTCTATTGTATAGCTTGTTTATAGCAGGAGACCACCAGACTGGTTTCCTTTTCTTGGAGGATTGAGTGCTGGTTTTGCTTGGGATAGCACGATCCATGCATTCTTGTAGATGCCCGTAGAATGCATTAGTAAAGGATTTTTCAGCTTGGACAGTGGTATCCTTTTGCATGGGGGTTTTGAAACATTTCACCTCGCTCTTAAGTAACATGAAGTTTGCTTTTGAAAAGTTTTTCACAGTGGTTTCCTTGTCCGAGGGTGGTGGTGGAATATGGATATCCAAAGTGATTTGTTTATGGTCAGATTTAACTAGCCAGGGGTTGACCTCCGGTGTGGAGCACCAGTCACCCATGTTGGTGATGACCAGTTCCAATATGTTGTCACCTCTGGTGGGAGTGTTGACCAGTTGATCCAAGGCATTTGAGTTTATAAATTCTAGAAATGTTGGGCAAGGGAGTTAGTACTTGAGTAGTTCTCCCAGTTAATGTTTGGGTAATTGAAATTACCCAGTATTAGGGTGTTTGGTAGGACCTTTATATTTCCCAGAGTTTCCAGAAATGTGGAATGGGGGTCCTGTGACATGGTGGGTGATCTGTAACAAGCTACAATTTGAATTGCAGTTTTGCCCGTTGTTAGTTGCACGTGGATGATCTCTGAAGCATCGTGCTCTGCCACTAACCCGGAGGTGTGGGTATCCTTGATGAATATGGATACGCCCCTACCTTTTGTATTTCGATCCGGGTTCTGTGGCTGAAATGTATGGTATGATCTGTTGCCTGGTAATGCTGGGGGTGCTCTCTGGAGCCTTAAACCAGGTTTCTGTTACTGCACATATATTGATTTTTCTCCATACTGAGGAGTGCCTCGAGTCCATGCATTTTGAGGTTTAGATATCTGGCATTACGTAGCATTACCCTCAGTGTTTTTGTTGCTTGTGCTATTTATGGTGGTGGGTTTGTCTTTTGAGCCTTGCGTAAAAAAGGCACTATGGGGTTGGCAAGAGCATTGGACAGTATTCAAAAGCCTAAGGGTGACAGGTGCAAGCCGTCTCTAGTGAAGCAGCGTGGCTTGTTGAACATGTCATCCCAGGCAGACAGACACTGGATCCCCTTTGAATGACACCAGAAACTTAGCCATTTGTTGAAATTGATAATTTTTTTCTTTATACCGTGGTATCATTCTTGGTGAGGGCAGGATGCTACTCAGGGTCAGGGTCATACTGGCCTGGCCTACGTGATCAGAGAGCTCTTTCATGTCTCTTTTCATGTAGTCCAGGGAGGTACAGCACAGGTCATTCGCACCAACATGGACAATGACAGAGTTGTATGTGTACTTTTTCTAGAGTGACCTGAGTGCTTGTGTTATGTGGTGGATCCTGGCACACGACAGGCAGCTAACAGTAACCTTCTCCTTTTTCAGCCTAGTGAGTGGGACGTCAGTGTGCCTGACAATAGAGTCACCTATTACTAGTATGTTGGGTATGTTATTTTGCTTTAAGGGCTGTGATTGCATGGCACACTGGTTTTGTGAAGTATGTGTTTCATGATTTGTGTTGGGGAGGGTGGAGGTTGCTTGGATGTCTGCTTTGGAGGTCTCTGTTGCTTTTGCAGATTTCTGTTTAGAGCCTCCAAGTATGCTTTTGTGTATTTAAGTGTGTTTTTTGCCGGTGCTGGTTTAATGGGTCTGTGTGAGAGTGGTGATTTGATGCAAGTATTTCCCTTCTCCTCTTGACTGTCTGAATCGAGCCTTGGGTTGAGAGAGCTTAGCCTCCAGTTTGGCTGTATAATTGCATCTCTCACATGTATTAGTGTTTGGTGGTAGGAGGACAGGGCTGTCTGTGTACATGAGGCAGTTGTAACAGGCGGGAATACAGCACACAAGTTGTTGCAGCTTCCCACTGCAAGCAGTATGGCAGGAGTTGGTGAGAGCATGGGCTTCCGAGCACAGTGCTGGGGCATACAGGAGTCCAAGGTCATGGTAGGACTCCTGATATAAAACCATGATGAGAGACTGCTGCAGGGCCAGTACCAGATCTCCCAATATAAAGTAAAAGCCTGGGACCATCTTGCCTGTGATCTCACCAGTGCCACTGGTACCCTCGGACTGGTGAGCAGGTCCAGCACCACTATGCCAACTTAAAGCGGTGGAAGAGGGAGCTCTTGGATGAGTGTTTCCAAGAAGCAAGGCAGAGGGGTGATGTCCCAGCAGTGGGTAAGTAGTCATACCAATAGCTGTTTACTAATGTCCTGCCTGTGTATGTGATAGATAGGTATGCCTAAATATTTCTCTACTTCCCTTATAGCTATAGCTGAGTGGGCTGTGAATCAGGAAGTCCATGCTAGTAGGTTGCAAAGGCTGTGTCACAAGGCTGGTGAGTACCAATCCTGCTTGTAGTAGTCATACCAAATAAATATAAAGTAGTAGAAAGTCACCTGGCAGTATAAAAACTGTCTATGGGTTATACTGAATAAACCAGACAAAATAACAGTAATAGTCCCATATAGGTCATATTCAAATAAAACTAACTGCCTGACAATAAAGATCTAAATCCTGGACTGGTTGTGTTTACTCTGGTATTGTATGGCATTTAGTGTTGCATTCTCTGAATAGTAATGTTGCGTCAACCACTGTTACTCACACTGTGCTACATAAAAAAAGTCTAGGAATGTCTGTATAAGATTGTTGTAAGTACAAGATCAGGTTGTACAACCAAGAGAGACTTAGACAGAAAACACCAAAAGAATCGACAACAATATCCAAATAGCACACTCTGATGACACTTAAATTGTTTTATTTTTAGCAGACACAGCCATGGTTTGAATCCTGGAAGCTGTATGCATAATCATACCTCTCACCTATACAGATTTATGCAGAATGTCCAGATAACTGGCTCATATTTTCTGCCTGTTCCTCTGTCCCCCTAGCAAATCAGTGGGATGTTCTCAGAATTGTAGTCACTAAATAATGACATACATTTAATTTTCAGACCTCAAAACATTCAGAAAATGTATATTAAAACAAACCATGTTACACTAGCAATTCTCCAAGTTTATTAGAGCAATATTCAAAATATGTCCCTATTTGTACCCCCATGGTGTCAAGATTTGTCCAGAGTGTGTGCATTAAGAGATTGAGAGGTATGTGCATAATATTAACTAGGAATCTGGGAATATGTGTAGAACCAGTCAGGTAGTGTTAAAAAACATTGTCTCCACACCTCTACCAGGTAAGAGATGTGGAATTTAGCTATAAGACAGTTGAAGTATACACTGTGTACAAACATACCACTGCCCAAACCAAGGCCATAGGGTATTGCAATAATACCTGTAGAGTAATGATTAGAGCAATGTTCATTAAAGTTGTGAGTACTGCAAGGATATATAAGTTGTCTGCAACAATAATCTAAACACACAAATCAATGGGTATGTTTACACCGAACCTACTGTTGGGACAAATGTCCTATTGCTCAACAAATATTGAAATGTGTTTCTATTAATGTTCCATGTTGAAATACTGTCACTGGTGGCCTGTCACTATCAATGTAACCTGCATGCTGTTGTAATGGCCACTGTGGTTCCATATATGCATGTGTTCTGTTTGCTATTCAACTGTTCCAAATCTGGTGTTTTGGGTTAATGGGAATATCTATGCATGCTGTTTGTCTTGACTATTACTACCCTACATATGTTCTAAAAGTGCAACACCATAGCACGTTTGGAAAGACTCAGTGGACCCACCTCTCCTACCTCATCTGGCCATGGCACCGAGCCCCAGCACATCTGGGTCCCACCATGGGGCTGCCTCATCTGCTGGCCCTGCACCACCTTCAGGTGGAACCGCCTCAGGGGATGGGGCTTGTCCCCCCCCCCCCGGGAGCAGGCGCAGACAGGATCCTTTCACCCGAAGTCAGGTCCAGAGATTGGTGCATAGTGAGCTATGAAGAGAGTTTGGAGATCTGCTATGCCAGCTTGAGGGCCCCATGGTGCATTTAGAGGATCAGCCTGCCCCTCCTGCTCAGCCCCCACCACAGCCACCTTTGGGGCTGTGAAGGTGCTCTGGTGACTGCCCATGGGTGGGGACCTCAGCCCCACTGTTTCCATTTGGGGCTCATGGGCTTTCGATTTCCAAACACACTTCCCCATCCAAGGTGTTTACCCCTACATGTGCCATATACCATGCCTGTATGCTGCTTTGTCTGTCTTGTCTGTCTTCCTGCCCAGACTACCTTCCCAAGTATACCTACTATCCTTCCCCAACATCCCCCTCTCACTTAAAAAAAAAGTACAATCTGTTCCCAAAAATCAATTTTGCCCCATACATAGCTGTCCATTTCCTATGTGTCCAATGGACACATGTAATCTGGTCTAACTGGCTTCACAACACATTATTGTTGTCCTCACCCTTCTCTCAGGGGTTTAAGTGTCCAAATATACCTCCAAATTCAGTATATATGCACAGCTGTTACGGTAGAAGAAATGGACATCTATGGACCTTCCCTACACCTGTCCTGCACATCCCTAGCTCCTTTTTCTATTGTCTTTCCCTCTTTGTGCCCCCATTTTCACCACTATCCTATCACCCCTTTTTTCTTTTCTTTTAAAGAAATTAGCACAAGGTTAAGTGGGAGTAAGCAATTTTAAGCAGTAGTAAGCGGGTTTAAGCCTGTTTGCGCAGCACTAAGCAGTGCCTACACAGATTAAGCACTTTCAGGGTAACTGTCTTTAAGTATATTTAACCATTAGTTAGCATTGCTTACCACCGAGCAAACTCGCGCAAACCCGCTTACAACTGACTTAACTACTCTGTATCCAGCTGCTCTTGCTCTGCCCAGCAACAAAATGATCAGCCCTTGCAAGTCTCAAACCCAGGACTCTGCACACCAAGTTACCACTAACCATTTGAGCTGTAGATAAGTGTGATGTTTCTCAAATATATTATACATCACAGTCATTCAACAGTAGGGAAAATGTATTTATATATGTATATGTATGTGTATATATGTATGTATATATATATATATATATATATATATATATATATATATGTATAGGAGCGCTACAGAATCCTGAAAGCCCAAAATCCTGAAGACCAAAATCCTGAAACCAAAATCCTGAACGTTTAAAATACTGAAAACTCAAAATCCTGAAAACACGTAGGATACCAACACAAGTACATACAGAAACAACTAAAACACAAACTATATTACTGTTCTCCAAGTATAAGCAGGGGGCCAAACCCCCTACACCCCCATGTGGGGGGGCTGTGCCCCCCACACAAACTGCTACTTAAATATATTAACTCCAAGATTGCACTTAGTGTAGTGAAGTGCAATCTCAGAGTTGATATACTTAAATAGCAGGGGATGTGGGGGTGCAGGGGGGGTTTGGTCTCTGCATATAGTTGAAGGGTAATACGTTTCTGTATGTACTTGTGCTGGAATGTAGTGAGTGTCGGTATCCTGTGTTTTCAGGATTTTGAGTTTTCAGTATTTTGAACTTTCAAGATTTTGGTCTCAGGATTTTGGACTTCAGAATTTTGGGCTTTCAGGATTCTGTTGTGTTCCCATATAAATAAACATATATATGTATATATATCTATATATCTATATATATATATATATATATATATATATATATATATATATATATATATATATACATATATATATATATATATACACACACACACACATATATATATATATATATATATATATATATATATATATATATAGATGTCTAGGACTATTCACTGAAAGCACAATTCACTGAAAAACATTTCACTGAAAGTTATATATGGCCTTTTCCCCACTGTAGTGTGACCGTGGAGTTAGTATATATAGTAAGGGTGTGTGTGGGTGGTGTAGCCTCTCACATAATTTGGATATATATTAAGTTTAGAAAAGAGTAATTTATTGAAATTGCAAGTATCCATGTGTATAGTTAAAAATATTTAAAATAGCCCCCCACCCCCCTTACTATATATTCTAACTCCAGGGTCGCACTAAAGTGGGGAAAAGGACATATATAACTTTCAGTGAAATGTGTTTCAGTGAATTGTGTTTTCAGTTAATTGAGCTTTCCGTGAATTGTGCACAGTCAAATGTGTTTCAGTGAAATGTGATTTCAGTGAATAGTCCTAGACCCATATATATATATATATATATATATATATATATATATATATATATATATATATATATATATATATATATAGATATATAGATATATATATATATATATATATATATATATATATATATTGCATTCGGGCATCTGATCCACACTGTGAACCTCTCACTGCAAAACATCTGACCAAAGGCACTGTAAATGAGGGTGAAGGGGCCCAAAATAGGATATCTTGTAATTATCACCATTATCCCTTCCTCCACAGCTGAGCTGATCTGCCTTGCAACAAATTAACCAGCACTTGCAAGTCTTGAACCCATGACCCTTCACAACATAACCACAACAAGTTACCAGTAAGCAATCTCATTTGTAGGATGTTGGGATGATTTCTCTAACATATCATGTACAACAGTCAGTCTACCATAGGGAATGTACAATGTGGAAGCACTAAACATTCTAATGATACATACACACACACACACACACACATGTGTATATAAATATATATATATATATATATATATATATATATATATATATATATATATATATATATATATATATATATATATATATATATATATATATATATATATATGTAGATATATATATATATATATATATATATATATATACATACACACATGCACACATACATACATATATAAATATATAAGTACTTATACCTATATATATATATATATATATATATATGACCCTGACCCTGAGCAGCATCTTACCCTCACCAAGAATGATGCCACAGTACAAAGACAAAACGATCAGTTTTAACAATTGGCTTAATTACTGGTGTCATTCTAAGGGGATCCAATGTCTGTATGCTTGGGATGACATGCTTGACAAGCCACACTGCTTCGCAAGGGATGGCTTGCACCTGTCACCCCTGGGCTTCCGGATATTGGCCAAGGCTCTTGCCACCCCCAAAGTGCCTTTTTTAGGCAAGGCTCAAATGACAAACCTACCTCCTTAGAAAACACAAGTGGAAAAAAACTAAGGGTAATGCTGCTCAATGCCAGAAGTCTAAACCTCAAGATGCACGCCCTCGAAGCCCTCCTCAGTATGGAGAACATCGATGTCTGTGCAGTGACTGAAATCTGGTTCAAGGCTCCTGAGAGCACCCCAGCACTATCAGGTTTTTACCTCATATCATGCTTTCCGGCCCCAAAACTTGGACTGAACCACAAAAGGAGGGGGAGTATCCATTTTCATCAAAGATACCCACACCTCCAGGTTAGTGGCAATGCACGAAGCATCGGAGACCATCCAGCTGCAACTAACCATAGGCAAAACTGCCTTACAGTTTGTAGCATGCTACAGACCACCCTCTCAAACTCAGGAACCCCACACAGCCTTCCTGAAGACACTGGAGAGGATGATTGTCTCTCCAAATACCATCATTTTGGGAGACTTCAACTGCCCAAACATAGACTGGGAACATTACTCAAGCACCAACACCATAGCCCAAAGGTTCCTAGAATTCATAAACTCAAATGCAATGGAACAACTAGTCACCATTCCCACAAGAGGAGCCAATATACTAGACCTTATCATCACAAACATGGGGACAAAATGCTCCACACCGGAAGTATATCCCTCTTTGGTAAGATCAGACCATAAATTAATCTCACTGGAAATCCACATCCCGCCCCCACCCCCTGCACAAAAGACCACAGTGAAGAACTTCTCAAAAGCCAACTTCACACTTCTTAAGACTGAAGTGGTATCCTTCAAGGCCCCTGGGCCAGTGGAAACCACAACCCACACTGCTGAATCCTTTGCAAATGCCTTCTATGGGCACCTTCAAGAATGCATGGATCATGCAATCCCAAATAAAACCAAGATCCATTCCCCCAAAGGCAGGTGCCCGGTCTGGTGGACCCCAGCCATAAACAAACTTTACAACAGGAGGAGGAAGCTACTATGTGACAGAGCAAAATCCCTAAAAGGGAAGGCATCTCTAATCAGTACTAGCAAAAAACTACGATCACTCATAAAATCATCCAAGGCCAACTTTGAGAGAAAAATCGCAAAAGACACAAAAGACAATCACAAGGCCTTCTTTAGCTATGTTAGAAACCTGGGTGGAAACTCCCAGATATGCTCAGAGTTAGTCCAAAATGACTCAAAATACGCTGAACCCACTGACATTGCCAATATTCTGGCAGACAGGTTCAGTGCAAATTTCTCCTCCCCCTCCCCCCCAAAAGGAGAAATAACTATCCCAGCAGAGTGTAGCCTCCCTAACATCTCAGATGCCCAGGTGAGAGCCGCCCTCTCTAAAGCTAAAAACACAGCATCAATGGGACCGGATGGTGTCCCGGGCTGTGTGCTACATGAACTCCAAGAGGAACTAAACCCACACATAAGGCTGCTGTTTAATCTTAGCCTTACTACAGGATACGTACCCAAAGAGTGGCGTACGGCAACAGTGGTCCCACTTCACAAAGGCGGTGCTTCTACGGACCCTGGAAATGACCGCCCCATAAGCTTGACGAGCCTGGTCTGCAAAGCTATGGAGAGGATCATTATGGAACTTATAAACAAAGACATTGGGGACCTACAGACATTGGATCCTACCCAATTTGGCTTTGTCAAGGGCAGATCCTGATTTTGAACTTGGTCGACTTTTTTGAAACAGTCACTAAGGCCATTGATGAGGGTAAGGCAGTTCACACAGCCTACCTTGACCTTGAAAAAGCCTTTGACACAATATCCCACTCGGGCATCATAGACAAACTCATCAGCTTAAATGTAAACCCATATTTCACAAGATGGGTTGTAAACTGGCTCAATGACAGAACCCACAGGGTCAGAGTTGCTGGAGCTATGTCAGACTCTAAGCCAGTCACAAGCGGTGTCCCACAGGGCTCAGTCCTGGGAGCCCTCTTGTTCGGCATTTATTTTTCCGAGGTACAGGCAAACATAGGAGGATTGTGGCTGACAAAGTTTGCAGATGACTGCAAACTGGGAGCCGTAATTGATACTCCAGCGGACACAAACATCCTTCAGAGAGGCCTCATAGAAATGGATAATTGGTGCCAGAGCCATGGCCTTAAGCTGAATGCCAAAAAATGTATAGTCATACCCTTTGGGAAAAACAAGGTACCGACAAATTACCACATAGGTGGTAATCAATTAAGTACGGAAGAGGTAATCAGGGATCTAGGGACCCAGGTTGACAGTAACCTCTCATTTGACACTCACATTGCCAAAGTGGTTAGGAAGACCTTCTATATTGCCCACCTTATCATGAAGGGTTTCACATCTAGATCAAGAGAGGTCATTGTGCCTCTGTACTCTTCTCTTATCAGGCCAATGATTGAATACAATGCCCCATTTGGGATGTATCTCGCCCGACACCTGCAACAGTTGGAAAGACCCCAAAAGTTCCTCACCAAGAGGATAAAGGGTCTTAAACATATGTCATATGCTGCCCGACTGAAAAAACTCCAGCTCTATTCAGTCGCATACCGTCTACTCACAGGTGATCTGTGCCTGACGTACAAGGCCATGTCCAATCCGGAATTAATTGACATGCTCCACCTCAGAAAATCCAAATCCATCAGAGCCACGAGAACAAGAGACTTAAACCTCAACACAGAAATAAATAGGACATGCTGGAGGGACAGATTCATAACCCAGAGGCTCCCTACACTCTGGAACAGAATCCCAGTCCATGTTAGGCAGAGCCCCTCACTGACTCTATTCAAGAGAAATCTTGACGAGTGGATGGGAGATCGTAGGTTTAGCCCGGGGGTCATCTCTGTGTCACTACTAGACAGAGGCACAGTAAACTAAACCCTAAAAGGGTGTAGTATTCTCATCCTAAGGGGTGGTGAAAGCCACACACACTCTGGCTAGGCTTATAAATGCCCTAGGGCAGATAGCCTAGTACGAACCTATGAACCTATGAATGTATATATATATATATATATATATATATATATATATATATATATATATATATATATATATATATATATATATATATATATATATCAAGAGTGTATGTATAGAGGGTGCACAGCATATCAAACAGCCATTATTCCTACAGTTGCCATATTATCAAATGGCTAGTGTCTGATTCTTTCCTACAAATGAGAATTATTGCATGAAACATATACCCACACACAATGCAATGGACATGACACCACACTCAATTTGCATACATATAAATGTTTATTTGTGTACTATTTCAGTTGTTTATGCCATTTCTTATAGTGTTTAGGTGTTTGAAGTACATAATAACTGATTAATGCAACTCTCAAAGAAAACATATGATACAGTAATCTGCAAAAATAACATACTTTGCTGTCTAAGAATCAATCAACACTTAATTACAGATATAGTTCAACAGTCTCCAACTACACTCTGTACTCAACCCCATAGGGAGAAAAGTATCAGTTGTCACAATGTAAATGTATCCATTACATAACAATGTTTAACTTAAAAAGTCACTATCACACTGACAAACAGAACTGTGTGCAAGAACGTAAGGTCTAGCCCACCACAGCTCCCATGGTGAAACATATAAAAATGTACAGCCATATACCTTAATGTTTCTTATTACTGATATCCCTCAGATGTTGCAACAACCTAGGTTAAAAACATTTAATACCCCTCCCCCATTAAATGTCTTAAAAGGGTATATAACAGTATTCTCTGTTCACTGATTTCCAGACTGTACTGGGTCACACATGTTTTGTCCAGCTGTAGTTCTCATATATATGGACTCTACTCCATAACTTGTGTGGGAGTCCAAAACATCACTGGAATGATCGCAGGAATATCATCACTAAATAATGATAGATCATTAACTATCAACCTTCTGCTGCATGACATCTGGACAAAGCCTGGTATATAGGTGGAGGGCAGAGACTGAAACACAGGGCCATATTTGAAATATTGCTTTTATACTCTGCGAAAGTTGCTGGTGTTACAGGATTGGTTGCAACATGCCCTTACTCAGGAATATGAAGTCAAAAACACAAATGGATGTTGCCATGTAATGTTAGCAATCAACGGAGAAAATGCCACTGATATGTCAAGGACAAGACCTGTGTGAGGAACAGACAAAACATAACAGTCAATCCTCTTGCCATCATGAGGATAGGCCCACAGTTGAGAGATATGCAGACAGACTGATTTCCATGCAAAACTAGCATATACACACAAACCCTGTAAAGCTAGCAGTAATCAATGCATATAACAGCAATACTCACAAACTGTCCCAAGGTCTGGAACCTTATACAAGCATGTATTTGGCCTGTGTGCACAAGTCCAGTTGTAAGAGGTATAGCTACTTGCTGTCTGTAACACCGTTGTCCACACACAGGAAGGATGTCTTCCATACAGGAAAGGTAAAGGGACAGCACCCACACTGTCACTGCATACAACAAAATAAAATGTATACTGCTACTGAATGTTGCATTGCCATGACACTGATATGGGTACTACAGTAGGCATGCTTATCACATAGTAAGCAGAGAAATACACAACTGTGTTATGACCACTGTCCATGTCTACCACTAACAGCAATATCAACACCTATATACACTGGATATAAAAGTGTACACATCCCTGTTGGAATGCCAGGTCTGTGTGCTGTATGCCAGTGAGACCACAGGAAGTCATGCCAAAACATTTCTCACCTCAAATGTGACCCATATCCTGTAAAATTCTATTTAAAAAGAAACAAATCTGTTTCATGGAAGGTGAGCAACCATTGCCAAGTGAAGATGTGATATGATGTTAGAGTAAAAACCAAGATAACTGGATGCTATAGTCATCTCAGCAGGTGTTTACACAACATACCAGTATAAGGGTATGCACACACATTCAACTGGCTTACTGTACTGTTTCTTCCCATATGCTGGATGGACAGGTTCATAACCCAGAGACTGCCCATGCTATGGAATAGACTTCCCATACATGTCAAGCAGAGCACCTTACTGGCCCTCTTCAAGAGAAATCCTGATGAGTGGATGGGAAATAGAAAATTCACCTCAGGGATCACTCCAGTGGCTTTACTCGACAGAGGCACTTGGAACTTAGGTCAGGTGGCATGATGTCAGGGGTAATCCCATGTGATAGGCTTGTAAAGGCTCCAGGGCCTTTAACTAATACACACCTATGAACCCATATGTTTCCACAGCACAGGTTGTTATGTCCCCTATTGAACTTAGCAGGCTATAGGACACATCACATGTGGGTATTGTGTTGACATGTGCTTTTGGGGGTTATGTTCCAATTGCACATGTACCATGGATTGTAACAGGGGTGTGTACACTTCATATCCACTGTAGCTATATGGAATCAGCAGTACTTTACCTGTACAACCATCCTCCACCAACAATAGAGTCATCCCCCTTGGTGGACACCACCAAGACACAAAGCACATAATAGGTTGCTATAGTGGCTGCACAGGGACATATAGGTGCAGACCACACCTTGGAAGCAAGTGCACCTCTATCTGAGCAAGCATGTAGGTTCACAAGTGACCTCCTGTAAGTCTGGCTATGACTAAAAATCAGACATATGCAAACCACCAAGGCCAGTTGCAACCATGTCTAAAATATGTATGCAGTCTCAGAGCCAGTAACACAAATCAATCTGTACTGGAGGTAAAGCACACCTCATACACACATGGCATGGATACAGGCAACCTGCATCCAACAGGATAGGCAGGAACAGTGGCACCCTGTCCACAACAGTAGTACAGGGGGATATGCACATCACCCACACTCCTGCCCACATCAGTGGTGAGCATGGACATAATGCCGACTGAATGCAACAACAGCAAGTCTCCATGGGGCATGAGAACATCACAGTTAGCCTCCAACATTAACACAGGCATGTGCTCACAGTACCATCACACACTGCAGTAAAACACAGTCATGCCACCATCCACACACCATCCACATGGAAGATGCCCTCTGTCATCACTCTACACAGAAATTAATGGTGCGTAGTGGATTATGCCATTATGTGTCCATCATTGGGGAAACTGGGCAGGTCAGGACCAGGAGTGTAATGCAAGATGTACAAGCCATGATAGCCTACAGTGTTATGGTATAGTCTGGATTATTTGCAAGTAATCCCCACTGTTGATGTGCTCGTGGACAACAGTATGAGGTTCCCTGACCTTTTTTCCTGTTTATGTCTTCCAGGTACAAGGTCCCAGGAATGCCTGCCTGCATACACACCCCTGGAAAATGATGCCATAATCCAGTTTCTCATTGTCCATCATGCCATCCTCTTTGGCCGCAGGGCCAAGTATCTGCAGGAGAGGACCAACCTGTGGAACAAGCTCATCCACTGGGTAAATGATGTCTGCCTGCACAACCGCAATTATGAGCAGTGCGGCATTGCTGCATGGATCTGATCCACCATGCCCATCAGTGTGCAGCTGCATTTAGGAGGGACCAGCTAGCCACAGGTGGGGGTCATGCCATCCAGCCCCCAGTGACACATGCTGAGGAGTTGCTTGCCAGCCTTGGGGCACCCACCCATCAGCCAAGCCAGTAAGCTGAAGACAGCATTATGAAGGTGGGTACCACCACACAATGGACAAGGAGTGTGCAAGTAAGGCCCCAGGGCACATTAGTAGACCACTGTTGCTTATCCATTTTTATCTGTAAAGTATCAACATGCACATGTCAGATAACATAGGCTGTTGCTGCAGTGTAGTAATGAACATATGTGCATAATCTAGTATTGTGGGTTTGTACTGTTGATGTGCAGAAATGTTGCTCCCACCCTGTACCAATTCCACAGGGGTGGCTACTGATATTATGTTTCTCACTGAACTATTTAGGTCCCTCTGGTATACAACTGGGACAGCAGCCTGTAGCTGGTGAGTATGGAGTTGTTTTGTTCAGGTTTGCCAATACACAGACCATGTTATGGCCAGGCTATTTGCCATGCACACCTGTAACACACCTACCCATAATGCACGCTGTACATGTTAACTTATTATTGCTATTAACTGCACTGCGTCACAGTGGTCACCATGGTGGCATATCTGAAGGGTATGTAAGAGTTCTGGAGTATACCTAACAACCTGTCAGTGCAAGATGTGTGGACAGAGATGAACACAATGATGGGACAAATGGCCTACAGTAGGGACATGTCTGAAACATTACCCTTATACAGTGGCTACAACAGTGTATACACCACTATTACAATGGCAAGTGCTCATGATCTAAACAATGACAAATCACAATACCACATTCCACACCTTTACAACCTGTAATGTGATCCTAACATGAGCAATGAATGTGTAATATGGAAACCTATGTTATGACAACAAATATGGGGAATACATACCTTAACATACACTGGAAGCATATGTGTGCACACACTCCAAATAACATATTGTGGAAGCAGCTTGTGAGGTACTGACAGCATTCACTCCTCTTGAGTACAGACCTTCCATTAAGTGCAGGGCCTCAGTGTCACAAGTAATGGTCTGCTTTCCAAGAAGTATGCCCATGACATTTGCCCACTCACCTGCAAGAGAGGCAGCCATGGCTTGCACACATCTTACAAACCATGAAATGGATCCCATATCCAAAAGGTAGCACTCAGGAGTGTGAAAAGTAGCCTTATCTCACCATTGCATACACCATGGCAAACAGTGCAGATAGTCATGTATGTGTGTATGAAGTATGGGACAACATTAATGTAGTAAATAAACAGATGCCCATCCAAAACAAATGATAACACATGTTGCAAACTGGTCTCAGAGGCTGACACTGAGGGACTTGCAGGATTGATTAGCAAGTACTGCTTGTGCAGTACCTGTGTTGACAATCACCTGGAATCTGCATAAGTGTGGCCTATGGGTTAGGGTAATCAGATGGAAGAGTTGTTCCACAGGCAACATCATCCAGGGCTCTCTACAGATAGCATATGCATAACATCAAGTCTCCCAAAGGCAAGTGTTGCAATGTGTAATGGTGTCATGAAACCAATGCTGAAATCTACAGACAGTATTCACAAAGATATATGTAGTGCACAAGCAACACCTCACTCCGCCTCAGGCCCACCATCCCTATTTTTAGCTTGCTGGTGCCAGTGTACAGCTTTAAGTTTGCTGTTCATTAGCAGGAACTAGGCCAGCAGACATGGTGTTTGGAATTTGGAACACTGCAAAATAACACTCGTGTGTGCCCCATCGTTATCAAGCATCTGCAATAAGGCTGAGTATGGGGAGGGGTGTCATCCTGAAACACAACAGTGAACTGAAGCATACATCCAAAGCTTGCAAAGAATGGCTGTATCTGAACACAGCAAAGGTCATGAATTGTGTCAGACATAACCCTGACTCCACAACAATAGTGAAGCCACTGTGTGACCTCCAAGGTCTATGCAGATGAGCTGACCTTGCAATCCGACAGAGTTGTGGGACATTTGTAGACGGAGTGACCAAATAATGGCAAGTGAAAAAGGACCATGCTAGTATACCCCTTCCAGGAATAGTGATTGCTGTAGTTCACTTAACAGGTGCTGCAACAAACCAAAAAGAGGAAAATCCCAGGATGCAAAAAAACTCCCTTACCAGCCTCAGTAAGAAACTGAGATCCCTCATAAAATCCTCCAAAGCTAGTTACAAAAATAAAATTGCCAAAGATTCCAAAGACAACCACAAGGCATTCTATAACTATGTCAAGAATCTAAAAGGCAATGCTCAGATCTGCACTGAGCTAAAACAGAATGGCATTAAATATACTGATCCCAAGGATATTGCCAATATCCTGGAAGATCAATTCAGTGCCAACTTCACCCCCTCTCACCCCCTAAATGGCCCATCTCAATACTGGAAGATTGCCAAATTCTGGTAATAACAGCCACACAGGTAGGAAACGCACTCTCTAAAGCTAAGAATACAGCATCCATGGGACCAGATGACATCCTGGGCTGTGTACTACATGAACTACAATATGAACTGGCACCTCACCTAAGTGTCATGTTTAATCATAGCCTCAACTCAGGTTTTGTGCCCACTGAGTGGTGCAGAGCTACAATTATCCCACTCCACAAGGGGGGATCCACCTTGGATCCTGGAAACTACCGTTCCATCAGTCTGACGAGCATTATCTGCAAGGCCATGGAGCGTATTATCATGGAACTTATAAACAAAAACATTGGCAAACTTCAAACACTGGACTCCACCCAGTTTGGGTTCGTGAAGGGCCAATCTTGTCTCCTGAACATGATTAACTTCTTCAAATCAGTCTCCAGAGCCATGGACAAGGGTAAGGTGGTCCACACAGCCTGTCTAGACCTTGCCAAGACCTTTGACACCATCCCCCACTCTGGAATCATAGATAAACTTACTAAGCTGGGCATTAATCCCTACGTCACCCAATGGGTTGCTAACTGGCTTACTGATAGAACCCACACTGTAAAAGTAGCAGACTCCAAATCCAGCTCCAGACAAGTGACAAGTGGAGTACCTCAGGGTTGAGTTCTGGGACCGCTCTTGTTTGGCATCTGCTTTTCTGAACTACAGACCAACACCAAGGGACTCTGGCTAACAAAGTTCGCAGATGACTGCACACTGGGAGCCATTATTGAATCCCCAAATGATGTGGATACTCTACAAAAGGGCCTTACAGAAACAGATGATTGGTGCTAGAGCCATGGGCTAAAGCTCAATACCAAGAAATGTATAGTTATCCCCTTTGGAAAAAACATGTACCCATGATTTACCATATAGGTGGCAGTACACTAAACACCAAAAGTGTGATAAGAGACTTAGGGACACAGGCGGACAGTGGTCTCACCTTCGATAACCACAGTGCCACACCAGTCAGGAAATCCTTCTATGTGGCACACCTCATCACTAAAGGCTTTTCATCCAGAAAAATGGAGGTCATTGTCCCACTGTACTCATCCCTCATTAGACCCATTATAGAATACAATGCCCCATTTGGTATGTACCTCTCAAGACATCTGCAACAATTGGTAAGGCCACAGAAATACCTTACTAAAAGAATCACAGGCCTAAAGCAGATGCCCTACACTGACCGCCTTAAAAAACTCCAGCTATACTCTGTTGTATATCGTCTACTCAGAGGCGAACTCTGCTTAACATACAAGGCCATGTCAAACCCAGAGCTGTTGGACATGCTACACTTAATGAAATCCCAATCCCTCAGAGCCACACGCTCCAGGGATCTAATCCTTGTCATCACAATAAACAAAACATGCTGAAGGGATAGGTTTCTGACCCAGAGACTCCCCAGACTCTGGAATAGATTGCCCATACATGTCAAGCAGAGTGCCTATTTGGCCCTCTTCAAAAGGAACCTTGACGATTGTATGGGAGAAAGGAAGTTCACCCCGGGGATCACATCAGTAGCCCTGCTAGACAGGAGTCCTGGAAAGTAAATAGTGTGGGAAGAAATAGCCAGGGAATTGTTATGGCTAGGCTTGTATAGGCCCTAGGGCTGATAGCCTAGTACCAACCTATGAACCCATGAACCATTGTGTTAAGGGTGTGCACACTTATGCAACCCACATATTGTATGCATCTCATTCAGCATCTGCACGACTAACACATTTGTTTGATACTGCATTGGATTGCACAGGTCATATGTCACATATCAGGTGTGTGTAATGTTAAAATATGTAGTTCTGTGGCACCATTGCATACCATGGAAGACACTGGCATGTCAACAAGGGTGTGTACACTCCTCATATCCACATTAAGCTTTGAAGGCTGTCAGTGTAATCAGATTTTATTGTTCATATATGCACTGCTGATGATGAGATCTGCAAATCAAAGGTCAGGCATTAACTATTAACATCAGTCCTCATATCATCCCAGGTATGTGTCAGACAAACACATAGGAGCTGTGAGCAACAGAGCAAACATAACTGCCACACATATACACATTCAGCAATGGTGTGTACACTTGTGAGGTATTGTGCACAGTACATGCCAGTGTGCTGTACAGGTGCACAGCAATACTGTGTACATGGGTGCAGTGTGCTCCAGGGGAAGGGGCATCACCTACTAATACAATGCATGCATCACAAAGATGTATAATGTTGATAACAAGGATTGAGTATGGCTGAAGTGCATACTGTTGAGTGCCATATCATGCATATTGACTGTTGGGTAATGAGAGGTCTGTGTAATATCTTTGTGCCACCTCACCTGTAAGTGTGTGTGTGTGTGTGTGTGTGTGTGTGTGTGTGTGTGTGTGTGTGTGTGTGTGTGTGTGTGTGTGTGTATGTGTGTGTGTGTGCAAATGTATGTGTGTGTGTGTGTGTGTGTGTGTGTGTGTGTGTGTGCATGCATACACATGTGTGTGTTTGTGTGTATGTGTGTGTATGTGTGTGTGTGCGTGTATATGCATGTGTGTTCATGCGTGTGTGTGTGTGTGTGTGTGTGTGTGTGTGTGTGTGTGTGTGTGTGTGTGTGTGTGTGTGTGTGTGTGTGTGTTTGTGAGTGTGTGCAGAGGTAAACCATAATGTACAGGTCTTAAATTACATTTCTTGTCTGCCCCTCACAGGTGGTGAGGTGGGTCAGGGTCCCTCCTGCAGGCAAACTGATGTTAGTGTCCATACAGACTCTGACAATGATGATAGGCATGGTGAGGCACAGGCAGTGTTGTCAGGGGCTGAAGCTGTGCCATCGGTTGACATCCTACTTTTATCCACCCCATCCCTGCACACAGTCTCAATGCCCATACATACCTCATCACCAGTGGCCATAGATGAGGGACTGTTGGCAGGTGGTGGCATGGGACAGGATAGCGTGGGGACTATGGCAAGTGTTTCTGTACAGAGCAGCCATAGCCAATTGATTGGCAAGGTACCACACAGGCAGATGTACAGGGTTGTTCGTAGGAGGGCTGCTGGCCATTATGCCCCTGGCAGTAATATCACAGGAGGAGTCACCAGATACATGTTTTGGGCCATTATGGAGGCACAGGCACATATGGAACATTACACCAGACAGAGCCTGAGGCTCCAGAGGGCTACTCATTCTGCTCTATTTAACAACATCCATAATCTTGCAGGTATCCACCATTATTTTGCAGAGGTCCTGGATAGATGGTTGGCTGAGATGGTGGGAGTCCTTTACCATGTGGTGTCTGTGGTATAGCATGCGGTTTGAGTAGTATGGTGGCCACATGGACGTAGGTCAGCAACACCAACAGGTGGAGGTCTACGTGAACATGCAGTAACTCACGGACGATCCTGTAGTAGCAGTACCAACAACAGCACTGCAGGGGGGGTGCTGTCCACACCACAATGCAGGAGGTCACATGCACGTGGTTCTGGCCAGTCCCAACAGAGACACGTATCCAGTGGACAATTGTCATCATCAGGGGAGAGTAACATATCTGGGCTTCTGCCTGGTAAGGCCCGTGAAACTCTGGCAGGCACAGTTCCCATGTCCGTGGCCAGAGACAGTGAACTGTACACCCTGCCATGTATAGTTCACTGTCCAACAAACTCCTGTATAGGTCAGCCACATTGCAGACATGTGTGCATACATACACACACACTTCACCAACACAGCTAGGGCACCTCCATACTTACACACACCACATCTGCACAGCCCATTTAATAAATAACCCCCTAACCCACACACATGATGTCAACCAAATGGCTCAGCTTAGGCCACTGGAAAACCTGCCAAAACACCATGTGCAAATGATGATACCTGTGCCACATCCCTGTCATCCATACCATTGATGCAGGGACATGATGATATGGTTCTGATGCACAGGGTGAATGTCCTAAGGTTTAGCAATGTAATGCTGTTGAACGTGTTTTCAGCCGGAATGATTAATGCTTACACATCAGGGTGTGTAGCCGTCCAGCCATGATGCATTTTAGCTGTTATTAACACTGACTGATTTTGATCTCCATAATGTATTCTGTTTGGGTTCTAGGTGTCTTTGTGTCAGCAGGATGTTGGTCTTCTGTCAGAGGGGTGTAGCGCTGTGGTGACACATTGTGTCATATCCTGGGTACAGCTGAACACAGGTAACAGGTCTGTATAACAGTTACTGCATGTGCCACATGGCTGATAGGACTGAGGGTGTATACAGATGAGTGCATAGCGGCTGATGTCAGCAGCTCTTCTACAATGGACAATTGTAAGTGTACAGTGTGGCACACACCAAATGTCTGTGAATAACACACACACACACACACACACACACACACACACACACACACACACACACACACACACACACACTTTTGTGTTAATGCAATACACAGAGAATACTGTTCACATGGATGTATTTCATTTTACAGTGAACTCATTTTGGCCTATGTAGTACCACCCAGACCAAATTGCCAAAACATCACATCAGGAAATAATTAGTTCACCAGTTTAATGTAATTGACAATGGTACTGGTAGGGTATATGTCCTCTTCCCCAGTGCAGTGCAGTCCTGGAGTTGGTAAACATAGGTGTGCTGGTGTGGGTGGCACAGCTTTCCACTTTGGAGGGTGTGCGGTGATGTAGAACCACACATAGTGTGATTAACAACTACTTAGCCTGTTAACATAAACTGTACAGTATAACAGCACACTAAGTAGGGGATACCCACAACAATAAACCCAGTGTGGGTGGCTGTAGCCACAACAACCACACCCATGTATATATACCAACTCCCGTATCACTCTACAGCTGTACAGTGGGGAAGAGGGCATGTACACATCCACTACTAGTTTTACTTTAATGTATTTCCACAAGATTATTTTTTTGAAATGTTACCTTTAGCCAGTTAGTTCTCAGATAAATGATCTCCTGGGATATATATTTTCTGCAAACTGAAGTAGATCCCTTGACATACACACACACTTACTTGGCGACACTGAGAGTAGAACCCCTACCTAGGTATTTATTGTTACTAATGTGTTTGGCTTTCATTGCACACACCACAGAGCTTTTAGGGTGAGGTGTGTCCCAAGTTTCTTGTTAAGTGAAGAACATCACCAGGCCTTGTACAGTATGGTAAAGGGGGATGTACTGGGTGTTAATGAACAATACATAGTATGACATACTGTCATATACACATTGACAAACACATACAGTCATAGACACATCTGACAGACCTGGGCTTAGCTTAACTACCTTGTCAGTGAGTCCATTCTGTTACAGAGAATTTGCACACAGCACATGCATCATTGGGCTGGATAGTGTAATCAGTTACCTGTATGGTTGATGGTGACAGCGGTCCTCATACAGTAGACCTTGGGGCATGTACTGGGGGTACCATGATGTAAGACAGTATACCCAGCACTCACACCCCACATTGGATATTGTACTCACTGAAACCCATGATAATGCTCTGACATACCCACAATCACACATTGACCAGGACTGCAATACAACACTTTGTCTATCTAATCAGTGCTACTACAGGGATATGAATTTATTGCACATGCCACAGGGATAGTAGGGTGAGAGTTTGTCATGGCTCTCCTAATGTCAGCAACATCACTATCCCTTATAATGTATGGCAAGATTTATTATACTTGGAGAATGTGGCCTCAGAATGCTGTCTCCTACAAATATGCATACTCATTCACATACACACACTTTCCAGGACTAAGAGGTGATCTCTGCTTAACATACAAGGCCATGTCAAACCCAGAGCTGTTGAGCATGCTACACTTAAAGAAATCCCAATCCCTCAGAGACACATGCTCCAGGGATCTAAGCCTTGTCATCACAATGAACAAACCATGCTGGAGGGATAGGTTCCTGACTCAGAGACTCCAGACATGTCAAGCAGAGTGTCTCTTTTGCCCTCTTCAAAAGGAACTTTGATGATTGGATGGGAGATAGGAAATTCACCCCAGGGATCAAGTCTGCCACCCTGCTAGACAGGGGTCCAGGGAAGTAAATACTGTGGTAGAAATAGCTAGGGAATTGTTATGGCTAAGCTTGTATAGGCCCTAGGGCCAATAGCCTAGTATCAACATATGAACCTATGAACTTATGAGGGTAACCCACGCCTATCTCGCCATTTGTAGAACAGTGTGTGATGACCGTGCCCTGGCTCAGCAATCAAGGAGTCTCTATCCTCACCACAACATCAGGGAGGTCATCTCTGAGAAGAAGAAAGGATAACTAATACACACAGTAAAATACAATTTCCCTTAAGTGCACACAGGGATCACAGTCAGTCTGGGGCTGGTTGCTACTTTGCTCACCAGGTCCCCAATAAGACTTCCTACTGGCACAGCTGTAGGGTCCAGGTCTCAGCCTAACTGGGCAAGCTAAAACCTCCAGTACCCTCTCTGTCCAATCAGTGCTTCGTGCTCTTGCCAAGTAGCTGACACAACACACACACACTTTGAGATAAGTATTTATATAACTTCACCGATACTCCCGGGAAAGACTGACACAGATTCTCCAACTGTGCCCCTTTACCCAGACTATACAGTAGTAATTACTGCCACCACCCAGTTAATATCAGCTACTAAAAGGCCCTTAAAAGGGTGTCCAATTATTACTGTGCAATATTAATATCCAATGGTAGTATGACTAACAGTCAAGGCTTACTTTATAGTAGCCTATTACAATAACCTCTATAAATATGCAATGTACTCTAGAGCTTATCTCAACTCAAATCAGCCATAGGTAGGATTTAAAAATATTTAATGATAAATAATTAAAATGCAAGACAAAACTATTACACCACAGAGATATCTAAGAGTTCAAAGATCACACAGAACCTTAAAATAATACAGTAGGACAGATCTGATTTCAAAGAAAAATACCTAATTAATCTTTATTAGCTTTAACTATTCCTACAAGAAATCACAGTGCTAAAATGTACATGTGAGCATAAGGCAGAGTGCTGATAAGTTAGATGTCCAAAGTCAAAATGCTTTTTTTGTCTCTTGTGAGAAATATTATTTAAACATTACTAACAAACATGCCTCTAAGGCCCTTCTCAAATTACATCATTTTTGACACTTAGGTTTTTTCAGTATTCATATTGCATCATCTTAACACCTGGTCTGAGTTCTCAGGCCACACACTGCATTATTTAGCAATCTAACACCTCCTCAGAAACTTACAACAAAACAAGGCATTCCACATATACATTCTAGCAGAAACTAGAGCAATAAAACACATTCCACATCTAAATTCTGGTAATAAACTTTAGCCTTAAAACAATAGCATGAAACCTTCATTCAGCCGCACTGGAACCGACTTGTAAAACATTAAAGAGATTCATAAGATCTTTTCAATTTCAAAAGACAAATTTGAAGTATTTGGCTTGTTTTTTCCTTACAGCAGATGGCAATGTTGCAACAATCTTGAAGTTCACGTTTTGCAGTGTTTTCTTACATTTAAAACACAAGCCTGTATTTTACATTTATTTACAAATGCCAAAATTATATATCAAATTCTATTTGACTAGGCTGGCAGCCTTCACCCATCTCTCCCCAATCATCACACAGTGTTGAGCTAGTACTGCAAGCCCCAGGTAGCCCATGGGGTGTAGAGTGTAACAAGGTACATTTAAAGTCAATTAGAGCAGCAGCCATTTCTAAGTATGGTAATGGGGGGTGTAGTGGGTGAGAGGGCCCTCAGGGTATTTTCAGTACTCAGAGTCCAGCTTTGCATGCAGTGGTGTATGGTTGCAGTACTGCAATCTGCAATCTACTCTTAGTTGGAAAAGTACTGTTAAAAGTAGTAACATAATGATACAATACATGCAAGTGTGACTGCATATAACCTGGGATACTACCCATGTATAAAACACATACAAATAGAAAAAGAGAGAAGATTGTTGTACTAGCCATCTATACTCAGGTGTCCCACACAGTATACTCACACCGCTTGCTACTGTAATAACAGCACATAGAAGCATGCTATGTCCATGGGATTAAATACACTTATTAAAGATGTCATTACCCTGCTATTGTATCAGACTGGAATGTGATCACTGGTTAACAAGGATGAGCTATGCTTAAATGTAAATGCTAAGCAGATTTGCACACTGGTAAGCGAAGCCTACATGGTGTAAGTGCTTATCAATTTAACTGTATTTTAGCAGTGTTTACAGTTGTGCAAACCCATGCAAATCTGCTTAAAGCTGCTCAAAACTGCCTTTACCACTCTGTATCCAACAGTTCGTGTTCTGCCTAGCAACAAAATAAACAGCCCTTGCAGGTCTTGAACCCAGGACCCTATCCACTATAGTCACATCAGTTAATCAGTAAGCCATCAGAGCTGTGTAAATGTCAGTTGTTTTTTCAAATATATAATTCAGTACACGTACGGAATAGCAGTGAACAACTGCTTTGACTACTACAATTGTTTAGTACTTGTAAGTGAAAATAATATTGAATCAGTCATGTTTTATATCTAAATATACACATATCAGATAAATATGGTGGCATACATCTGGGAAGGTCTATACAACACTCATGTTTGCACATAAGGATATGGATATATATATATATATATATATATATATATATATATATATATATATATATATATATATATATACACACACACATATGTAGCTATGTGTATACATGTACATACAGACACAGACACACACACACACACACACACACACACACACACACACACACACACACACACACACACATATATATATATATATATATATATATATATATATATATATATATATAGTTGGGTCTATTGCTTTTCATCAAATACCACATATTTGAAAAAGAGCAGTAGACCACTCAGTTACGCGAAAGTGCACTTATTCGAAAGTGCCCTTCTGCGAAATGAGCTTCTGCAAACGGATTGCACCAGAGTGGAGGACAGCAGGAAAACATGCTATGTCCTCTACTGTGGTGCAGTAGTTACAGACTATCCCCTTACCATGGCCTGTGCCCTAACCCTAAGGTCCGTAACTACTGCACTACAGTCACTAGTAGCCCATTCGCTGAAGCGGGTTTCGCGAAAGTGCACTTTCGATTAAGTGCACTTTTGCGTAACCCAGGGTCTACTGTGTGAGTTCGAACAAGTGTATTTTCAAACTTATGTAGTAGACCGGTATATTTACATATATATATATATATATATATATATATATATATATATGTATATATAATACTAACTCTGGGCAAGACCACAATCTAAACTGTAGCTTGCAACTGATCCCCCACCATGCCCCAAGATTCCCACTCCTCATTTCTTGATACAATGGAAAATATTAGGCTACAACCCAACACCCTAATGGGCGATTTCAACTATCCCACCATTAACTGGGAAAACTACTCATGTACCAACTGTTTTGCTCAACGTTTTCTGGAATTCATATATTCCAATGCCTTGGATCAACTTATCCACATCCCCACCATGGGCAGCAATATCCTAGACCTGGTCATGACCAACATGGGCAACTGGTGTTCCACACCAGAGTTCAAATCCTCCTTGGTCAGATCCGACCACAAGCTAATCACCCTAGACATCCACATCCCACCCCCCACCCCCTTTAGGGAAACCACAGTAAAAACTGTCTCCAAAGCCAACTTCACGCTTCTTAAGACAGAAGTGGCAAACTTCACAACACCCATGCAGACAGACAATAGAGATACAACTGCTGAATGCTAAACAAATGCACTTTATAAGCACTTACATGAGTGCATGGATCATGCTATCCCTAACAGACCCAAGATGCTATCCTCCAAAAAAAGGAAGTCAATCTGGTGGTCCCCTGCCATAAACAAACTCTACAGCAGAAGAGAGAAACTGTTGCAAAAAAGAGTAAAATCCTATGATTGGAGAAACTCCCTGGTCAGCTTCAGTAAGAAGCTGAGATCCATCATAAAGTCCTCCAAAGCTAGTTATGAAAACAAAATTACCACTGATTCTAAAGACAACTACAAAGCATTCTATAACTATGTCAAGAATCTCAATGGCAACACTCAGATCTGCTGTGAGTTACAGCAGAATGGCACTAAATATACAAAACCAGCTGACATTGCCAACATCCTGGCAGATAGGTTCAGTGCTAACTTTACCCCCCTCTCACCCCCTAAAGAGCCCATCTCTATACCGGAAGAATGCAACGTTCCTGTAATTATGGCTGCACAGGTAAAATACACACTCTCCAAAGCCAAGAACACAGCATCCATGGGACCTGACAACATCCCAGGCTGCGTTCTACATGAACTACAGAATAAACTGGTACCCCACCTAAGTACCATGTTAAATCATAGTCTCACCTCAGGCGTTGTGCCCACTGAATGGTACATAGTGATGTTTATCCCACTCCACAAAGGGGGAGCCACCACAGACCCCAGGAACTACCGCCCCATTAGCCTAATGAGCCTGGTCTGCAAGGCCATGGAATGTATCATAATGGAACCTATAAGCAAATACATTGGTAATCTCAAAACTCTGGACCCCACCCAGTTCAGGTTTGTAAAAGGCATGTCATGTCTTGTAAACCTGATAGACTTCTTTGAAGCAGTCACCAAAGCCATAGACGAGGGTAAGGTGGTTCACACAGCCTATCTAGATCTTACCAAGGCTTTAAACACCATCCCCCACTCTGGAATTATAGATAAACTCACTAAACTAGGTATAAATCTCTGTGTCACAAGATGGGTTGCCAACTGGCTCACTGACAGAACCCACACTATGAAAGTAGCAGACTCCAAATCTGACTTCAGACCAGTTACAAGTGGAGTACCACAGGGTTCATTGCTGGGTCCTCTCCTGTTTGGTATCTACTTCTCTGAATTACAGGCTAACACAGAAAGTCTTTGGCTAACAAAGTTCACAGATGACTGCAAACTAGGAGCCATAATCGAAACTCCTAATGATGTGGACATCCTACAAAAGGGACTCACTGAGACAGATGTCTGGCATCAAAGCCATGGCCTCAAGCCCAATGCCAAAAAGTGCATTGTCATTCCTTTTGGTAAAAACCCTGTACCCATGAACTACTACATTGGCAGTAGTCTACTTGACACCAAAAGTGTGATAAGAGACCTTGGGACACAGGTGGACAGTAGTCTCCTTTGATAATCACATTGCCACAGTAGTCAGAGAATCCTTCTACATGGCACACCTCATGACAAAAGGTTTCTCATCCAGGAAAAAAGAGGTCATTGTTCCCCTCTACTCATCAATCATTAGACCCATTACAGAGTACAACGCCCCTTTTAGTATGTACCTCACAAGACACCTACAACAATTGGAAAGGCCAAAGAAATACTTCACAAAGAGGATTACCTCAAACAGATGCCCTACGCAGACCATCTAAAAAAATCCAGATTTACTCCATTGCATATCGCCTATTCAGAGGCAATCTCTGCCTAACATACAAAGCTATGTCAAACCCAGAGCTGTTGGACATGCTCCACTTAACTCATTCCCTCCAGTAGAGCTCTTTTGAGTGTGTACCTTTAACTCCTAGTAGGCATGGCTTCAGCATTTAAAAATTGAAGTTATCACCATACATTTTTAACAAATACCCATTGACAGAGGTCATATATCAATACAATTGTGTTTGCTATCATGTATGCTTCAAGATAAAATTTTCCGATACCTTGTATGTAACATGGTTTTGGAATTATTAATGCAAATATGAACAGGCAATATTTGATGCCTAGAGGAGCAGTAGGGTGTAACTGCAGAAATGCCTGGAGACGTCACTCGGCTGTAATGAGTTAAAGCAACCTCAATCAATTCCTCTGAGCTACACGCTCTAGGGACCTAAACCTTGCCACCACAATAAACAGAACATGCTGGAGGGATAGATTCCTGTCCCATAGACTTCCCATACTCTGGAACAAACTACCTATCTTTATCAAGCAAAGCTCCTCATTAGCACTCTTCAATAACAATCTTGATGATTGGATGGGAAATAGGAAATTCACCCCGGGGATCACTTCTGTGGCTATGCTCGACAGGGGCACAGGAAAATAATGTTCTTGGGTGGTGAAAGCCAAGGTACCTTTTTGGCTAGGCTTATATAGACCCTAGAGCCAATAGCCTAGTGCCTACCTATGAACCTATGAACCTATGTATATATAACATATGCCCATAATATGTAGTGGAGTCATACCTCAGCACCATAAGTCACAACCTCTTAGTGCAAGGGAATGTAATGTACGTATTGCAGGTATAAATGTAGAATATTGCTACAGGTTGTGTCAACAGATGTTGTGTAGGAAGTCACTTTTGATACTGACCTGTATGCCATCATTTACTGACAGACATCATAAAATCATCATAGTGAAGTACCACACAAATTACAGTAATGATCCTGTGGAATGCAGCAGAAATATGACTGATAAATGTGGACAGTCTGACACAATCTGGTCAGTCCAGAGGTATACACAGAACTCATTAGTGCAAGATGTGTGGACCAAGCCTGACAAAGGGGATGTTTACAGCCATGAAAATGGGGATATCACACAAATACTTGAATAGATAAGCTCACACAGTTGATGCATTCACACCCTCCTGTCTGTTCTAACACATATTAACTGGAGGAGCAGAGGTCTCAAGCCCACATACTTCCCACTAGTTAGTGACATACATCTTCACAGCATCCCACTGCTTTTTCAGAAATACACAACACATATGGTGGCCAGGCAACAGTACATCTGACATAATATCACACTAGGGTAAATACACTGAGCTGCTAGGCATGTCATAAAGCACTGTGTAAACTACAGACAGACTGCCACAACACTGACCCTAGTTTCTTATGGGGAATACACATGTACTTACAAATATAGCAGGCACTACTGGCATGTAACAGCATGGAGTAAGAGACACCAGTGTGAAAATGCATACCAACAACCAATCTCAAAACAGTCACAGTCACATTATGGTAAGCCTAATTAATAGTACAGTATACGGACTGTGTGAACAAAACCATCCTCATAATTGCTAGTCACACACTAACCCTACAAATACTGGTCCAATTCACAGTGTAGTCTGATGCCTGACTGTGGTATGGGACATGTCTCAGTCTGGCCCTACAAACATATACGCCAATAGGGTACCAGAAACTGGAGCAGCATGCAACGTCATATAGAACAGGACCAAAAACACTGATATCTACCACAGTCTGTACACAGGCCAAGTAACATATTCACAATACACTGCTACACAATACTGACAATCTGTCAACAATCACATGTACACAGACCTCACTACTGTACAGACTACAACAGAATGTCCAGGTTTTGTCCTCAAATATAAGGCCTACTACACATAACATGTCTAGCAGTCTGATATATCACTGGCTTATCAGGTATGATGGACACAAAACCTCTCACGCGGAGCTTGCACGGCCAACCAACCTTGAAAACAACACAACGGCCAGCAATAGAGTTCCAAATGCTTTATTTAACACAACATGGACATAAAAATGCCCAAATAACTTATTCAAACTAGTTTCGGCAAATAGCCTTCCTCAGTGAAACAAAAAGATAAATGCCAACTAGTGTAACTACGCTATTTATAGCGTTTACTACACCATGAAACAGCCAATCAAATTTTGATTACAAATTCTGATATGGTTTAAATAAAACCTTTACTTAGATCCACACATATCTTATGACATAAGATGAAGTTAAAAATCGATGTATTATTGTTGACAATTGTCAGTAATCAATGAAAAAGTGATATAAATATATATGTATATATGTGTTGTTTATGTGCAACTTAATGATCTAATAAGAAATGGTTAATAATTAAAGTGGAATGGGAATAGTGGTATTGAATATACCAACATTTTAATTACTATATAGTATAGTAAATATAGAACATAGATAATGTCCTCAAGATGAAAAAAGGTAATAAACCCTTACTGTAAATACAATAATGTAGAATAATATACAAAACATAAATATGCCTAATAAATGTACATACTGATAATCATCTCTAAGTTGGTAGTATTGTGTATAAATAAAACAACACCTATAAGAATTATATTTATAAATGGTCATTGAGACCAGGAGCAAGCAAAGCTCCGAGATGTATTATCCAGTATTTTTCTTTAAATGTGAGTATATTTTCCCACCCCTGTTGATGGCTTCTGTCTCCCACTATTCGATCTATGATGGTGAACATAAAGTGAGCGGTAGGATGTTTGAGTGTATGTGGATATAGGGCATTGGTGATCTTCTTATTCTTAATATTACTTCTATGTTCACCAATCCTAATCCTCAGTGAGCGTGATGTTTTGCACACATAGAAAGATGAACACTGACATGAAGCAAGATAAATGACCCAGCTGCTGGAACAGTTCCCAAAAATTCTTAAATCATAAACTTTGCTGGTATTAGCACTACTAAATTGTTTCGTTTTGTTAACTTGACTACAGGGCATACAATGTCCACATGGAAAAGTGTCCACCAATTCCTTTCCGGTCATGGTCAGTTGTTTATATTTCGCTCCCCCACTATCATGATGTTTATAATGTGAAAAAATAGAGCCTAGTGTTTTGCCCCTTCTGTATGAAAATTGACACCGATGGCCCAATTGTTGCCTGAGATAATTATTGGCAAGCAGAATATTCCAATTCCTGTCCAGAATACTTCTTATAATCTGGTGATTTCTGCCATACATAGTTAAAAATCTCAAGACACTATCACCTTTGTTCCTTTTATGATTCTTATATTCCAATAATTGTGTTCTTGATTGATTGTCCGAGCAAGTTTTCGCTGATAAGATATCAAAGGCACGATATCCCCTGTCCAAAAATCTTTTGGTTAAATCCAAATTGGCATCATCATAATCTTCTGAAGAAGAACTGATACGTTTGACCCGAAGAAACTGAGATTTTGGAATATTGCGGACAGTGTGGCGGGGGTGCATGCTGGTAGCATGTAACAATGTGTTATATTCTGGATATTTCCTGTGGATCTTAGTACCCAGTGTATTATCAGGTTTTCTATAGACCTTGACATCCAGAAATTCAATCGATGTTAGATCGCAATTGACGATGAATTCAATACCCCAAACATTACTGTTGAGGTAATCAACGAATTCGTGAAGATATTCCATATCCGCCCGCCACACCATCCAGCAATCATCCAGGTATCTTCGCCAGATATCCATTTCAACTAGATAAATGTTATGTGATGTATCATATATCAAACATTCTTCTAGGTAGGCCATAAACAGGTCCGCATATATAGGAGCAAAGGATGCTCCCATGGCCGTGCCTTGTAGTTGCCAGTAGCATTCTCCTTGGAAGTAGAATATGTTTTTGTTTAGAACATGCTCGGACATACAGATAAGTAGAGTGTTGAAACCTGGTGGATAGAGATTGGTCCTATCAAGCCAAAACTGAAGTGCTTGTAATCCTGCCCAGTGAGGAATACTTGTATATAGAGATTTAACATCCAGTGTACATAGTAACCAATCAGGTTCAATTTGTGTCTCTTCTATAATCTGTATAAATTGGGTTGTGTCTTTGATTCTTGCTCTGACATGAACCAGGAGTGGTTGTAAATACTCCGTAAGAAAAACAGATAGTGGTTCCATAACTGAGCCATGATTGGAAACAATGGGTCTTCCTGGTGGTGAAGTCAAAGATTTATGTATTTTGGGTAGTAAATATAATACTTGTTTGCTAGGGTCCTTGACCGTCAAATGTTTTGCCGTGTTTACTGATATGATTCCTTCATCAACCGCATTTTGTAAAAATGTATCTATCTCTTGTTTAAATGTAAGAGTAGGATCAATGGTCAGGTGAGTTATCAGATATTACACCCTCACTGTCAGTGGGAGAAGACTCCTCGCCCGAGGTACTGGTATATGTTTGATCTTTATTTTTAAGAATAGGTCTAGGCCTTTTCCTTGTCCTGGCCCCGTCCCTACCCAATGTCATGTCCTTTAAACCTGACAGACTTTTGAATTTCAAAGGGGCGTCCTCTACCATAATCAGTGACGTCCCTATTGAATTTTTTAATTTTCCGTTCTTTTGTTATTTTGTCATACTGCGTTAATTCTTTAGATAAATTAGTGACCATGGTGATATAATTACTGTTAGACTCAAATTGTTTACATACAGTGCTGAGATCCTTAACTTGTAAAATATTGTCCAAATCCATGGTCAGTAATGTAAAGAATACAACTCAGTAGAGCAAATCCAATATGGTAATGGATTGTAAGGGTGACACAGGCCAGTGACAAGGAAAAAGACCATAAAATATAATAACCTAAATTCAACCCACTAATATAAGGTGGGATATATATAGTATATTGAGTTATTACTAATCCGTAAAACACCAGTATCTCCAAGGGCCTATAAAAATAGGTGGGTAGCTTATAACAACAAAACACCCCACATGCTAATTATAAAAAAGCATGTATTGTAATGTGAAAAATATGGTGTAAAATACAACTCAAATCAGCATATGATCTCCTTTTGATAACATATTAATGTCATGATAGAAAAGAGAGTAATTATATCAATGGTATATCCAAATGTTAATAAACCCTGCAGTCACAATCTTCAGTTGATTATACTGATGTACATACAACATCAATTATATAAATACAGAAAGTTTGTTTCAGAATGATAATAATTATATGGTAATAAAAATTACCAAAACTGGGACAGTGAGAGCGAACATTTTAATGTGTACAACTGCGTGGTATAAAGTAAGCGTTCTTTTTGGGTCAACGGACACGTGCAGTCTTCATTTTCTTCAGGTACTGTTACTGACTGTGGGCTACATATTTCGTTTAACATATATGAAACCTAACAGTGGTTTTTGTGGGGAACCGTGATGATTTAAACTTTGTGCATTTCGACTAATAGATATTCGACTTCTAAGGGTTATCCCAAGCATGGGGTCGATCAGGAAGCCATTTTGGTGACTTCAATATAACTGATGTCGGATTAGCAGTTTGTATCGGGACTATTTAACCTATTTGAATGGTTAATCCATGGTTTTTGAACAGTGTTTCTTGTTTATTGGAACTTATTTTTTTTCATCAGGAATACTTGGGATTCACGGTGACGTCGTTCCTGGATATCGCTGATATTTTACCTTACAGTGGACTAAAAATAAGGACATATTTTTCAATTTTACATGTGTATTGAAACTAATGTATAAGAGTTTAATTTGGGGCATTGTTATACTAAATGTGCTTGAAAAACATGGTTAGGTGTATATGTATTTAACATTCAAACTAGTTAGTAAGATTTGGGCTCAATATAATGACAGCGCATTTATTATCTAGCTGTAATTACGAGTTTATGACCCATTACATATACAGCTTAAGTAGTATCTTACTTTTTTTGATATAGTGCTCTAAGTTAACTTTGGATTCTCTGGGTTTGACTACTATTGTAATAATTTCTATTTTTCATTGTTCAATATTTAAGCTATTTGAACATTGGATAGCATAGCACGCTTAGTGAATTGTTTTACATCTTGCTATTCAGCATTAGCATCTTTATATCAACAATTTTGACAGGTGCTACTGATGTCTTTTATGTGAATAGATAGGTTGTGTACATTTTCTTACTAGATATAGACATACAATATATGTTGGTATCTATCTGAATAGAGAATTTTACATCAAGGGGTATTATGAATGATGTTTAGTATATGTACATGATATACTTGTAGCTGCTTGCACAACTTGGATTTCACTACATAGTTCCCCGACATTACACTATTTATGGTTTCTAATTATATGCAAACTTTTATGACTACACAGGATACAGTACATGATACATGCAACTATTAGAGGAACGTTTTGGTAATTTTTATTACCATATAATTATTATCATTCTGAAACAAACTTTTTGTATTTATATAATTGATGTTGTATGTACATCAATATAATCAACTGAAGATTGTGACTGCAGGGTTTATTAACATTTGGATATACCATTGATATAATTACTCTCTTTTCTATCATGACATTAATATGTTATCAAAAGGAGATCATATGCTGATTTGAGTTGTATTTTACACCATATTTTTCACATTACAATACATGCTTTTTTATAATTAGCATGTGGGGGCTTTTGTTGTTATAAGCTACCCACCTATTTTTATAGGCCCTTGGACATACTGGTATTTTATGGATTAGTAATAACTCAATATACGATATATATCCCACCTTATATTAGTGGGTTGAATTTAGGTTATTATATTTTATGGTCTTTTTCCTTGTCACTGGCCTGTGTCACCCTTACAATCCATTACCATATTGGATTTGCTCTTCTGAGTTGTATTCTTTACATTACTGACCATGGATTTGGACAATATTTTACAGGGGTTGTGTGCTGATAGGGAGGATACCAAAGCTTTTGGACTTGATTCCATCCCAAGCAACAACAATAACAGTCACAATGCTGCTTTTTCTCAAGATAGATGCCAATCAGCCTTCTTCAATTTAGAAAAAGCATTGAAAGGATTACGTGCCAATATATGGCACTTAAGGTTGTTTAAAGCCTACTTATATAAAAAATTAGTCCCTAGAGGACTTCGGATTAGGTTAAAGCCTATAGTCAGCAGATCTGAACAGAGGCTGACTGAGGAATGGAATGAGGCTGTACAGGAAGGCTCCATGAGATTAGTAAAAATACTGGCGGATTATTATGAAAGGACAATAGATATGAATATAGCAGAAGTTAAGGATCTCAGCACTGTATGTAAACAATTTGAGTCTAACAGTAATTATATCACCATGGTCACTAATTTATCTAAAGAATTAACTCAGTATGACAAAATAACAAAAGAATGGAAAATTAAAAAATTCAATAGGGACGTCACTGATTATGGTAGAGGACGCCCCTTTGAAATTCAAAAGTCTGTCAGGTTTAAGGACATGACATTGGGTAGGGACGGGGCCAGGACAAGGAAAAGGCCTAGACCTATTCTTAAAAATAAAGATCAAACATATACCAGTACCTCGGGCGAGGAGTCTTCTCCCACTGACAGCGAGGGTGTAATATCTGAAAACTCACCTGTGAAAAAGAAGAGTAATGCCCCTATCCCTTTAAGAGGATTAACAAACGCAGAGGTGGGCGGAAACACCCAAAAAGGCCTAGACATGGACTCAATAGATGGCTTGATTCAGGTGCTATTGAAATAGATGGGATTGGGTTTTAACAATGTTCTCAATCTTTCCAAAACTGTACTATCTTCAGATCAAGAGAAAATCTTAAATAAAGGCTTGGGATTTGTACCAGGTTTCTTCTGTGATCAATACCAAACTGTTACTGATGTTTTAGAATTTTGCGTTGTCTTAATCTCAAAATATTTTTTTCCAATAATGATAACAGTTACTCTCAAAGACCTACTGAATTTCGATTCCTTAAATCAACATTCCAACCTCCTGCGAATACCCATGTAGCTGCCTTTCAACAGGCTGTACTCAGGGAATTACATTTTGCACCATATAGTTTTGATATATTACAGGATAACATTCAGGAGACTGAAAAGAAGGCCCTTATGGAATTGAAAAATAATAATAAGATAGCTATTCTTCAGGCTGATAAGGGTGGGGCTGTTGTTGTCCTGGATATGGATTACTATATACAAGAGGGACTCCGACAATTGTCGGATTCAAAATGTTATATGTACATGGGCATTGATCCTACTCTTACATTTAAACAAGAGATAGATACATTTTTACAAAATGCGGTTGATGAAGGAATCATATCAGTAAACACGGCAAAACATTTGACGGTCAAGGACCCTAGCAAACAAGTATTATATTTACTACCCAAAATACATAAATCTTTGACTTCACCACCAGGAAGACCCATTGTTTCCGGTCATGGCTCACTTACGGAACCACTATCTGTTTTTCTTACGGAGTATTTACAACCACTCCTGGTTCATGTCAGAGCAAGAATCAAAGACACAACCCAATTTTTACAGATTATAGAAGAGACACAAATTGAACCTGATTGGTTACTATGTACACTGGATGTTAAATCTCTATATACAAGTATTCCTCACTGGGCAGGATTACAAGCACTTCAGTTTTGGCTTGATAGGACCAATCTCTATCCACCAGGTTTCAACACTCTACTTATCTGTATGTCCGAGCATGTTCTAAACAAAAACATATTCTACTTCCAAGGAGAATGCTACTGGCAACTACAAGGCACGGCCATGGGAGCATCCTTTGCTCCTATATATGCGGACCTGTTTATGGCCTACCTAGAAGAATGTTTGATATATGATACATCACATAACATTTATCTAGTTGAAATGGATATCTGGCGAAGATACCTGGATGATTGCTGGATGGTGTGGCGGGCGGATATGGAATATCTTCACGAATTCGTTGATTACCTCAACAGTAATGTTTGGGGTATTGAATTCATTGTCAATTGCGATCTAACATCGATTGAATTTCTGGATGTCAAGGTCTATAGAAAACCTGATAATACACTGGGTACTAAGATCCACAGGAAATATCCAGAATATAACACATTGTTACATCCTACCACCATGCACCCCCGCCACACTGTCCGCAATATTCCAAAATTTCAGTTTCTTCGGGTCAAAGTATCAGTTCTTCTTCAGAAGATTATGATGATGCCAGTTTGGATTTAACCAAAAGAGTTTTGGACAGGGGATATCGTGCCTTCAATATCTTATCAGCGAAAACTTGCTCGGACAATCAATCAAGAACACAATTATTGGAATATAAGAATCATAAAAGGAACAAAGGTGATAGTGTCTTGAGATTTGTAACTATGTATGGCAGAAATCACCAGATTATAAGAAGTATTCTGGACAGGAATTGGAATATTCTGCTTGCCAATGATTATCTCAGGCAACAATTGGGCCATCGGTGTCAATTTTCATACAGAAGGGGCAAAACACTAGGCTCTATTTTTTCACATTATAAACATCATGATAGTGGGGGAGCGAAATATAAACAACTGACCATGACCGGAAATGAATTGGTGGGCACTTTCCATGTGGACATTGTATGTCCTGTAGTCAAGTTAACAAAACAAAACAATTTAGTAGTGCTAATACCAGCAAAGTTTATGATTTAAGAATTTTTGGGAACTGTTCCAGCAGCTGGGTCATTTATCTTGCTACATGTCAGTGTTCATCTTTCTATGTGGGCAAAACATCATGCTCACTGAGGATTAGGATTGGTGTCTCCCTATACTCATCACTCATCAGACCAATGATTGAGTACAATGCCCCATTCGGAATGTATCTGACCCGACACTTGCAGCAGCTGGAGAGGCCACAAAAGTTCCTCACCAAAAGGATAAAGGGTCTCAAACATCTGTCCTATGCTGCCCGACTGAAAGAACTCCAGCTCTATTCAGTCGCCACTTGCTCAGAGGTGACCTTTGCCTAACATACAAGGCCATGTCAAACCCAGATTTGATGAATATGCTTCACCTCAAAAATCTAGATCCATCAGAGCCACAAGGCGGGAGACTTAAACCTCGACACGGCTATTAATAGGACGTGCTGGAGGGATAGATTCATCACCCAAAGACTCCCTATGCTGTGGAATAAAATCCCGGTATATGTGAGGCAGAGCACCTCGCTGGCCTTGTTCAAGAGAAATCTTGACCAATGGATGGGAGATCGCAGATATACCCCAGGGATTACCTCAGTGTCACTGCTCAACAGAGGCACAGCAAAATAATGGGTATAGTTCCCCATACTAAAGGGGTGGCGTAAGCCACAAAACTATGGGCTAGGCTTGTAAATGCCCTCGGGCAGATAGCCTAGTATGAACCTATGAACCTATGAACATAGAAGTAATATTAAGAATAAGAAGATCACCAATGCCCTATATCAACATACACTCAAACATCCTACAGCGCACTTTATGTTCACCATCATAGATCGAATAGTGGGAGACAGAAGCCATCAACAGGGGTGGGAAAATACACTCACATTTAAAGAAAAATACTGGATAATACATCTCGGAGCTTTGTTTGCTCCTAGTCTCAATGACCATTTATAAATATAATTCTTATAGGTGTTGTTGTTTTATTTATACACAATACTACCAACTTAGAGATGATTATCAGTATGTACATTTATTAGACATATTTATGTTTTGTATATTATTGTACATTATTGTATTTACAGTAAGGGTTTATTACCTTTTTTCATCTTGAGGACATTATCTATGTTCTATATTCACTATACTATATAGTAATTAAAATTTTGGTATATTCAATACCACTATTCCCATTCCACTTTAATTATTAACCATTTCTTATTAGATCATTAAGTTGCACATAAACAACACATATATACATATATATTTATATCACTGTTTCATTAATTACTGACAATTGTCAACAATAATATATCGATTTTTAACTTCATCTTATGTCATAAGATATGTGTGGATCTAAGTAAAGGTTTTATTTAAACCATATCATAATTTGTAATCAAAATTTGATTGGCTGTTTCATGGTGTAGTAAACGCTATAAATAGCGTAGTTACACTAGCTGGCATTTATCTTTTTGCTTCACTGAGGAAGGCTATTTGCCAAAACTAGTTTGAATAAGTTATTTGGGCATTTTTATGTCCATGTTGTGTTAAATAAAGCATCTGGAACTCTATTGCTGGCCGTTGTGTTGTTATCAGGTATGATGTCAGTAAATAATGATATACTGTACATATGCACCTCTTGATGTATGACATATGGACAAAGGGTGACAGACTTGAGGGACAGAGGCACAAACACAGGGCCAATATTGACATATTGCTGTGATAAACTGAGAAAATTCCTGGTGTAACAGGGTTTGTTGCAACATATCTCTTCTGAGGGATATGAAGTCAGTAACTCACATGGATGTCACCATGTACTGACTGCAATCATCAGAGTATGCTACTGCATTTCTAAAGATAGGAAATGTGTGAGTAACACACCACATCTAAGACTCCAAACTCTCGTCAGTTTGCAGATAGCCCTACAGGTGAGAGTTTCCTCAACCACATAACACTGTCATGCCAGACTTTAAATCATGTAGAACAGCCATATCCACACAAACCCTGTTAAACCAACATTACTTCAAATGTAGAGCAGCAATACTTGCATTCTGTCCCCATGTCTGGAACATCCCCCTCCTGTTTGTTGGCTTATCTCCACAGTGTATGTTGTAAGAGGTATTTCCAACTACCCTCTGTGATGCTGTTTATCAGACACCCACATGGAGTCTTGCTCACAGTGAAGGAAAAGGGCCAACACCCACATGAAGTGCTTAATTATAGGAGTGTGTTTCCATGCAATTGGCTATAGGAATGATACCACAGCTATTCCACATGCAATTAGCAAGCGGGAGATTCCAATTTGTGCACAGGCCATCAGCTGATTATGAACATTACTTACAAAACTCAAGTTGCTGCCTATGCAAAATAGATGCACTTTTCCACATTCACAAAGAGAGAGAGAGAGAGAGAAGGTAAGAAAGGAAGGGAGTAAGAGCCAATCGTGTTTGTATATGAACCATGGGTGAAGAGTGGCATATGGGTATTATAACAGTTGCATATATTATTTACCAAGCCATACTGTCACATAGTAATTGAGGATTGTCTACAACAATCTCTACAGCGTTTGAAAACTGTTGGCCTTGTCATGTGGACATTGGGACATATAGGTCCTCAATATAATGATGTAGCAAAATCCACACTGCAATTTAGGCTGTCATTAAACAATCATCCCAACTCCCACACAGGATACTCATGACACACACACACAAACACACACTTACTAAGGTTGAGTTTCAAACGTCTATCTGACTATGTATTGCCATTACAGTGTTACGCAGTTATTGCACACATCATGGGACTTGTATGCTGGAGAGCTGTCCAAAGGTATCTTTGAAGGTGAGTGACATCAGCAGCAGTTCTAAAGGAGGGGTAAGGGAAGTGTAGTAAGTGTGAATGACCACAAAATCAGGTGTCAACAAAGACACACACACACTTTCTCTGAGAAACACACACACATTATCACAGTTGGCAGGATCAGGACTTGTACCTAACTAGTTTGCTACTCTACAGTATTATGGAGTTATCACAAGCATGACAAAGCTTATAATGTTGAAATATGGCCAAAGGGTTATTTCAAGGTGAATGACATCAGCAGACATGTGAAAGTAGGGCAGTGGGAGGTGTAGTGAGTGTGAATGGCTTCAAAACCATTCATCCCCACTCACACACATACACAGACACACACACACACACACACACACACACACACACACACACACACACACACACTCACACTTGCCAGTACTGAGATCCATAGGTTCATTGCTTCACAGGTGTGTAGTAGGTGAATGGGCCTGAAGGCTGTACAAGGCTAGGCAAAGGGAATACCTTGGCATCATGCCACATGACAAGGGTCTCCAGTGGGGCTCAGGGGTGTAGTGCCTGGAGTGGTCCCCAGGAGTGGGTATTGTATTCACCAGCCACTCATCTGGGTTACTATTGTGGGTGGCCAGTGATGTGCACTGCTTCCCATCTATGTGATCTATATTCCATAACATGGACAGTGTCTGAGTTGTGCACATGTCCCACATGCATGTTCTTTAACATGTGGAAGTGTGCTTGAGGTCTCTGTGGCATGTTGTGTGGACAGATTGTTATCTTCTGATGTAGCATTCCTGACCTCATTTGGTGAGACCTAGCTATGTAACTGAGGTTGTGCTTGCACCTACATTGACAGCATGATACAGGTATTCAGTGGAGTTAGTGGCATCTGTCCATACAAGGCATGTGTATAAGGCATGGTATTCCCTTTGTGGGTTACGCTTGCAGACTCAACCATTTTTGCAGGTGTCCAGTGGGGAACATAGCAGAAGGGCCACTGTACACATTTATTTGCCTACTGCAGGGATGGACCAGGGTGCCATGTCCTTTTACTTGCTGGATAACACACACTCAGTCAGGAGATGTAACACATCAAAGCACTTTCTGATGTCAGTGGCACTGTTGTGGTCAACAGACATGTAGTCCACTGCAATCACACCTTGGTTACTATCTGTGAGGCAATATGCAGGGAACTACCAATATAGTGGTTGTTGCCTAGCCGAGTGTGTTTGTGTATGAGACGTGGGTGGAGAGTGTTCTCTGAGTAATAGAAGGGTTGCCTAGATTGTTCACCAATCCATAATGTCACATGTAGGGCTTTGGATTGTCTACACCAACCTCTCTGGCTTTGGATTGTCTACACCAACCTCTCTGGTGTTTGACATCTGTTGTCCTTGTAAGGTGGACATTGTGACATATGCTAGGACCTCAACATAATAATTTAGCAAAACCCTCCCAACAATAGATCCTGTTATTACACAAGCACAGCACCTTCCACACAGGATACTGATGACACACAAACTTGCCAGTACTGAGATTCAAACCCCTATCTAGATAGGTATTGTTATTATAGTGCACCGCATTTATCGCACATGCCACAGAGCTTAAATGATGGATGTTGTCCTGAAGTACTTCTAAGGTGAGGAACATCACCAGCCCTTGTAAATACTGGCATTGGGTGATGTAGTGGGTGAGAGATCCCAAAAATAAATTTACCCTACACACACATTTGCCAGGAGTGAGGTTTAAACCTCTATTTAACAATCTTTACAGACCATTATGGTTACGCATTTACCACATGCATCACTGACCTTACATGGTATAGGGTTGGCAACAGGTACTTCTAAGGTGGATGATATCTGCAGGACTGCTAAAGTCAGGCTCTGAGATGTGTACTGGGGCCAAAATCTTTGGGATACAGACATATGTACACACAAACACTTGCCACAGATAAGATTCAAACCCATACCTACATAAGTACTGCTACTACATTGCTCCACATTTATGGCATGCACAATGGAGCTTACATGTTGGAGAGCTGTCTACAGGTGTCTTTGAAGGTGACTAACATCAGCAGCAGTGCTAAATGAGGGATAAGGGGAGAGTAATAAGTGTGAATGTCCATAAAAGCAGGTATCATCAAAAACACACACAGTTGCCATTTTTGGGAATAGAACTCTTATCTAACTAGTATACTACACTATAGAATTATACAGTTATCGCAAGTACCACAGAGCTTATGGGGCTGGTATTTGTCCAAAGGGTTATTTCAAGGTGACTGACATCTGCAGACTTGCTAAAGTAGAGCAATGGGAGATGTAGTGACTGTGAATGGTCTCAAAATCATTAATCTCCATACACACTCACACACACAGTTTCACAGTTGCCAAGTCTGGGATTAGAACGCCTGTCTAATTAGTATGCTACACTATAGCACTATGCAGATATCACAACTGCCACGGAGCTTATGGAGCTGGTATTTATCCAAAGGGTTATTTCAAGGTGACTGACATCAGCAGGCATGCTAAAGTAGAGCAATGGGATGTGTCATGACTGTGAATGGCCCCAAAATCATTCATCTCAACACACACACACACACACACACACACACACACACACACACACACACACACACTTGCTATATTTTGGATTAGAACTTGTACCTAACTAGTTTTTTACACTATAGTATTACACATATCTCAAGCACCACACAGCTTTTAGGGCTGAGACTTGGCCAGAGGGTTATTTCAAGGTGACTGACATCAACAGGAGTGCTAACATGGGTAATGGGAAGTGCAGTGTGTGTGAATGGGCCATAAACCATTCCTCTGGAAACACACACACACACACACACACACACACACACACACACACACACACACACACACACACACAGGCATGCACAGCTTTACATTTTACAGGACTGGGTATACAAATGCTAGAAGAATACTGATTTGTACTATCATGTTACACAGTTATCACAAGCACCACAGACACTATAGGGCTGAGGGCTACCAAAATCAATGTCTACATTGATTGACATCAGCACATCATGTGATATTGGCCAATTGTATGTGTGATGGGTGGGACAGGCCTCATGATGGAAATCTCTCTGTCACTGTCTGTCTCTCTCTTCCCCACATCTCTGTTTGTGTATGTTTGACATATTATAGTGTGTTGGCCTTGGATATGTGTGAGTATTCCTATCCAATGTGTGTGCAAAGCATGAATGATGTACAATGTGGTGTGTGTGCACAGACATCTGCGATTGACAGATATGTATAGTCCACTGTGTTGTCAGACATGGGCTTCATTTCTCTAAGTGTAGGAGCATTCCCAGTATGACCTGCATTGAGTGAGTGAATCCATTCCAGATAGGTTGTACTCCAGTCCAAGATTTTGTGTTCTACACCTACAGCTAGAAACCTGTTTCTGCAGGATATCTGTAGATAGGTTGACAATATGGAGTCACAATGGGCGACAGATAGTGGGATACTGTAACTATTATGTCTGTGCTGCTTGTGTGGCATGGCTGGTGTTAGAGATATTCAGACATATGTATTATTTTACACTGTGATGTATTATGTCATCAACTACTGACAGATATATTTATTTGCTCAGTTATTTTCTGGGAAATACAAGATGAATGAAGCTGTGTCCAGTATTGTGGTCTGCAGCCTACATATTCCTGCACACTCATGCCATTCTGGAGGAGTAGATAGAAACAACAATGATCCAAAACAGTACCAAATCAGCAAAATCTTCAGAAGTCAGGAATCGAAAAACAGGAACCAAAGTCAGATCCAAAAGCAAACTCTTTATTCTCCAGCGCCTCGGTGTAACCACCTTTCAAGAGTATACATTCTCACTGAAAGAATGGATATATATATATATATATATATATATATATATATATATATATATACTCATAGCAATTAATTAAACAATTAATTAAACAATTATGTTCAAAAAGTTTTAAAGCAGACACCTCCAATTTATTTCATTATTCAGTCCACAGGGTGTCATTGTATTGTATTTCAAAATAAAAATACTTTCCTTATATTGTAAGTTATATTTCAAAGCATTTTCATCATTACAAAGACATTTCACACTTTCTAAAACTGTCCCTGTTAAAAATGAAGCATCACTATTATGATAAATACTAAAATGTGTGGCAATAAATTTATTTTCCCTTTTATGTATTATGTCTCTAATGTGCTCACCTAACCTAATACGAAACTCTCTTTTAGTTTCACCTATATAATATAATCCACAGGGACAGTGTAAAGCATACACAACTCCTTTGCTTCTACAGGTAAAACTATCTCTTACTGTGAACCTAATGTTGTTAATATAATTAAATGTTCTAACTATATTCCTACAAACACTGCATCTACTGCAACATCTTGTGCCTAATTCACTTAGTGGTCTTGGTAAACAAAATTTTGGCATTACAAATTTACCATGTACCACCATATCTTTCATATTTCTTCCCCTTTTATAGGAGAATAAAGGTTTTTGTGGCAAAATGTGCATCAACACCTTGGGCCAGATTCACGAAGCCTCCGTGTAAGAGTTATAACTCTTACACGGAGGCTGCAGTTAAACGGTGTGATGTCAGCATGTCATGCATATGCATGAGGTGCATGAGGCATGCTGAATCACACCAGTAACTCTTACACGGTCCATGTAAGAGAGTAGGGGGCGTGTCTGTAGGCTAAGCTCTGCAAGCGGACACGCCCCCGGAAGACTATAATGGCTGAAAGTAAACAGCCACGAGAGAGGCCATGGAAATGTGAATAAACACACTACACAACACATGCCCCGACTGACCATCAGTGTATAAAGTGAAGAGATGTTATAAAATTAAATTAAAAACTTTTTTTTTTTTTTAAACTCCGTAAATGTTTGCTACTGTGTGCGCTCGTGTGCGCGGGTGTGCTACTAGCACAATTGCAGTTAGCAGTCAGTGGAAAAGGATATAAGAACTAAATATGCAGAGTAAGCCAAGAAGTAATAGCTTAGTGGTAGAGTTGCCGGCCTAAGAGTAGGCAGGCAGGGTTCGAGCCCCAACAACAACCTTTTTTTTTTTGTAAATAAGCACTAAAAAGCCCCCTGACAGTATTGTACAAATGTATTCCCTTTTGTAAAATGGAATGAAATGGAGCATATATTTTGAAGTAACACAATAATAAAAATAGTCAGAAATGTACTGATAGCTAAGCTGCTGTGGGACAGACTGCCCGTAGCTGAGTACTGTTTAACAAGCTGCAAACTGCATGCCCGTTGCTAAGCACCGGTTTAATAGGCTGAAACTGTTTGCAACTAGCTGTGCTTAGCTGAACATGTGTGTCACTAGCCAATTAAGATTTATCCCAGCGCACACCGTTTGTGCTCCCACAAGCTAACTGCCAGTGCGCATCGTTAGCTCTGCAAACGGCGCAGACCTGGTTTTAAGTGCTTAAAAGTGCTTTTGGCATGTTTGATAGACAGGTCCTCAACTCAGTTCTGTAAGGAAAATCAAAAATCAGTTGCCAGATTTGAACCCAGGATACCATGCACTAGAGTCAAGGTACTAAACCACTAAGCCATGACAGCAATACCTAGAAATGCAGAAATAGCATATATATGGGATAAAATCCAGAATGGAGCATGATAAAGCATTTTCAGTGAAGTAGATACAATTCCAAAACGGCCAATCAGAGAAATGTGCGGGAAAAGCGGCATATATAAGCCCCATACGCGGGAATACACAGCAGAAACGATTGTAGAACAGACCTGCAGTCAGAATGAGTGGAGTAGGTGAGGGACGTTGCTTTCGAGCACAGCATTGGGGCGTTGAGGAGTCCAGATACATGGTCTGGCTCCTTGTCCATCATCACGAGGCCCAACTCATGCAGGGCCAGGTCTCATGGGGAGCGTACAGGGCAGAGGCATGGGACCAGTTGGCTCGTGATCTGACCAGTGCTACTGGCATTCCACGCACTGGTGAGCAGGTCCGTCACCACCATGCGGACCTGAAGCGGCAAGCAAGACCAGTTGACCGAATGGATCCAGGAGGCCCGGGATATGCCCAACGCCCCACTACTGAGTAAGTTACATTTTACTTATGTATGTAAGGATTTCAACTGGCTGATACTATGGAGATGTGTAGTCCAATATTACTTCTTTCGTATTACAGCTGCAGGTGTCCGCTCTATGAACCATGAGATGCATGGCGTAGGCTGGTGGCTGCGCCACCATGCAGGTTAGTAACCCCACTCAGTACTTGTAAATAAATATTATACTGTAGCATGTATCAGAACACTGCAGTGTATTGATTAAAAGTAATATAATGTGCAAGCAAGATTTGAAAGTCTGCAGGTATGGCTGCAACATGTTCATCAGTATGCAAGTGTAACTGGAAATATAATTGATAGAATTAAACAGTGCTGTAATACAGATGTCCCACCATTAATTAAAATAGTGTAACCTGCAGTAGTCTCAAGAGTACAGCTTCAGAATCTGAGGTAGTCACATGTGAGATATATCCCCTGTTGAAATGCTGAATCATGACAGAAGTGAGGCTGTTGGAAAGTGTTTGAATCACCACCAGTCTAACATGTGAACAAAGCCTAGAAGTAGCAACCTGAACTGTGAAGTTGCAGGATGTGTGAGAGTGACAGAAAGGGTCATGTATGAATAAATAAAGTAGTAATAACCCCTGAATATATTAGCCCCAGTGTGTTTCTACAGAACTAAATGCATGTGGGAAGTACAACTTAATATCCCAAACTGATTTGAGTGTGTCAGAATCTGGAATGTCTGGGCCAAATTATGTATATGGTGATCACAGTAAACAATTTGCAGATAGAATGAATGATTATTTGACAGACTAAACAGCCATAGTTGTCCCCTGTCCTGTCATCAAAGTGTAGCAGGATGATGTATCTGATCAAATTCAAAATAAGTAGGATAGTGATGTATTTGTAACAGGTCTAGCATGATAGTCAAATAAAACTTATTTTGAAACATCAGCTTCAACTTAATTGTGTACCTATTACAAATGTAAATCAATGTGTAACATATGAATGTGACATCACTTTCTATCCCCACCCAACCCTATAATTCCATATAACAATACCCACTAAATAATGGTATGTGAACATTTCATTAATCATGGACATTTGTATGTTCCAAAAATATATGCATGTCTGTTCGTGCATGTGCCCTGTTCATACCTGCAAATTTGATGGCCTGTTGCCATTAATCAACCCTGCATGTTGTTTGACTGTGTATTTCTGTTCAAATAATGCATGTGATATTGATATGCCCCTTGTTCAATGGTGTTAATATCTGGGTGTTTGCTTGATGGGAATACCAATGCATGCTGTTACAACTAATCTGAATGGAATAAAATGCCACTAACCCAAACTAACATAACAACTCACAAACCTAGAACGCTTGGGAAGGCAGGTCCCAGCGGACCCACCTCTCCCACCTCAGCTGGCGCCTGCACCTGGCACTAGTGCCCAGGCCGGACCCTCCGGTGGCCCTGTGCCACCTTCGGGTGGAAGCTCTGCAGGGATGGGGCCGGTCCCCTCTGCAAGTGTGGCCGGAGGGGTTCGTCCACTCACCCTCCAAGGTGTCCGGTCTGTGGTGCGAAGGGAGATCCAAGACTCCGTTCTTGGGCCCCTACGCCAGCTTGAGGCTTGTGTGGCAGAGCTAATGGCCCCGGCCGTTGCCCCGCCTACACAGCCCCCAGCACAGCCCCGTCCTGGGCTGTGAAGGAACAGTGGCAACTGCCTATGGGTGGGGATATCAGTTCCACTGTTGCCATCTGTGGGCTCATGCATCTCGGATATCCCAACCTCCGTCCCCGTCAATTGTGTAACCCCCACACGTGTGTCATACACCGCCCCTGTATGCGTCTTGTCTGTCTTGTCTGTTAACCTACCCAACCTACCTCTCCAGCTATACCGACTTCCTTCACCTGACATACCACTCTCACCTGAAAAAAAAAAAAAAAGGGCACTCTGTACCCACAAAAAAATTACGCCCCATACATAGCTGTCCATGTCGCACACATGTCTGCTTGACATTGAAACAGTTAATTACAATTGGCTCCACAACAAATATTAATGTTGTCCTGACACCTCTTTCAGGGGTGAAAGGTTTCCAATGTCTCACCAAAATACATGGAAATGCACAGCTGTTGCTGCCAAAGACATGGGCATCTATGGGCCTTACCTACATCCCTCCTGCAAATCCCACGCTTGTTTCCCTACTGTCTTACCCTCTTTGTGACCCCTTTTCACCACTTTCCTGTCACCCCTTTTTCTTTTCTTTCAAAGAAATTAGCGGGTGCGCTTGTGTTAGCGGAGCTCACCGCCAGTGCGCATGCGTGAGCTCCGCGCAAACGAGCGCAGACCTGGTTTGAAGTGCTTAAAAGTGCCTTTATGGCACTTTGATTGACAGGTCCTGTCCTCAGTTTGAAAGTTTGCAAAGAAAAATAAATTCCCACTGTCAGTCTCGAACCCAGGACCTTGGCAATATTAGTCTGTATGACCTACCACTAAGCCATGCTTGCCTTACAAGAGCACAGTGCTAAAATAAATATAACATATAATAGTAGGAATCAGTATAAAGGCAATATAGGAGGTGTACTATCCAAAGCATGTCAGGTAGAGTTTCAATGGCCAAATTACTGGATTCCCATACTAGTTCAGTGTTAACAGAAACAGCCCTGCTACTTGTTAGCTTGTACATAATAAAGTAAGGTAATGTACATATATGAAGGTATGTATATCTACACATACAGATATATAAATATATATTAATACATATGAAATATAGTTGTAGGTGTCAGTATCCATACACACTCACTACAAGAAACAGTGAAGATAAATGCAGCAACCAGAATCTGCAACACAGCCTGGCTCCTGTGAGACCTACTAACCCCTTTAACTGCTTAAAGGTGCCTCCAGTACTTTGATTGATAGGCCCTATACTCAAGTCACAAGCAGAATATAAGCATACTAGTAGGCCCTACCCCAAGACCATTGTAACACTAGTCTGTATGACCTACCACTAAGCCATGACTCTCATACAGGAATATAGTGCTAAATAAGTGGAACATGTAATAGTAGGAATGAAGATAAAGGCAATATAGTATGACTACTAACTAAAGCATGTCAGGCAGACTTTTATAGTCCCAATTACTGGATTTTCCCATACTAGTGTAGTGTTAATAGGAACAGCCCTGCTAATTGTTAGCTTGTACCCAATAATGTCAGCTAATGTACATATATGAAAGCATGTATATGTACACAGATATATATATATTTATATAGCAATACATATGACATATAGTTGTAGGTGTCAGTATGCATACACACTCACTACAGGGAACAGGCAAGAGAAATGCAGCAACCTGAATCTACAACACAGCATGAAGCATGGGAGATGTACTAACCTTCACACTCACAGAACACTGTCAACAGCATACCAGCATAGTCCATACAATCTGAAAGGGCAACGCCTATCTCACATACCCTTTTATAGCAGTGTCCTGAAATCACAGTGAGACATGCAATCAGTACACACCTGGCTGCATGCAATTAGCAAATGCTGTCCTACAATTGGTGCAGAGGCCATCACATGGACCTATGCAGATACCTACAAAAGCAATGAGTACCCACACTACACTCATTCAATACATTCATTGCACAAAACCAACAGAGAAAGAGAGAGAGAGACAGAGAGAGAACAAAACAGAAATAAAGACAGCCAGCAGCAAAACCAGCAGCAGCAGCAGCAGTAGCAAACTTCAAGCAGCACCAGTGACACACCAACAGCTGCCACAAACACAGGTAATGCAAAGTAGCAGGTTAATACTGCGTTTACTGTGACACCTCCAAATGTATCATAGTTCACTATCTATAGGTATGTGCATGAGATAGGTTGTGTGTACATAGTCCTGAAATATAAACATATGTAATATTGCTGTACATGTTACCCATACTTAACACTTCCATAGCTTAGAACACAAGGCCAGTTGTGCATATGATGCAGTAGTTCCCAGGGTCAGTAGAGGTTCCTCCTCAATGGTGTGGGACCACTGTGTATGTATGGCACTGTTCAGGTACATATCCTGTAGTATGGCCAGGGATTAATATCAGTCTGTCATGTGGTGCTATGTCCTCCAGGGGTGAATGTAGCACACATCCAGGGATACCATTTCGTAACAGTGATGCTATGTGTTCTGCAATGATGAAGGTGGCTCTCACCTGGACATGTTAGAGGATACGGAGGTGACAGTCATTTGGGATAACTAATACCACATGTGTAGGAGAATGGGGGACCTGCACCTAAACTGTCTGAAACAATGTTGCCAATATCTGTGCATGTGGTGAATGTGAAGCATCTTAACACTGCTGACCACAGATGCCTTGCTGTCATGTGAATCTGCCCTGTGCTGCAGTAGCCTCCTACTATTTTTATACAATATGCCTGTATCTGTACTCCACTGGACATGATTAATAAGTGGTGTGCAGTTGTTCTGGGTTAGATATGTGTGTGCACAGTACATGCAGTATGTGGGATGTCTGTGGTAAGCATATGCAAAGGTGCTGGCGGTGTGTGTTGTGGCTACCACTGGCACAATGGGCTGCATGGATAGCATCACTGTCATAACTACTGAATAACTGTGTAATTAAATGCATACATAGCAAGGCAGTGTACTGTGCTTGTGGTGTTGTTCGGATATGTAAATCCAGGCTGAGTAATGTGTGCACATCACAGGGTTGGGTTGGATGGCAACACACATCCAGTATGTAGGGATGAACACCCAGAATGTGTCAGACGTGTTGCCTGTGCAGAAGTATCCGGCCATTACCTGTGCATCCCCCACAACACACACACATGCAACATATGGCAGAAGTACTATAGCAGTGCACACATGTTCATAGGTTCATACTAGGCTATTTGCCCTAGGGCATTGGTAAGCCTAGTAGAATGTGTTTGTCTTTCACCACCCAATTACAAGTTATGCTGCTATGCCCTTGTCCGATGTTAGTATACTGTGCCTCTGTCTAACAGTGACATAGAAGTGATACCTGGGGTACAACTATGATCTACATCCAGTCATCCAGATTCCTATGGAAGAGAGTCAATGAGGGACTCTGCCTAACCTGTAGTGTCAGCTCATTACAGAGTGAAGGGAGCCTCTCAGTCAGGAATATGCCCCTCCAGCATGTCCATGGATGTCAGTGCTGAGGTCCAGCTCTCCTGAGCAGGTGGCTGTATGGGACTCTGATTGCCTGAGGTGCAGCATGTTCATTACTGCTGGGTAGGACATGGCTGTATATGGCACGCACAGATTGCCTCTGAACCGGCAATAAGCCACTGAGTCCAACGGGATTTACTTTACCTGGGAAGCATATGACATCTGTGTGAGCCATTGCATCCCCTTGATGAGGTACTGTTGTCCTGTACCAGTTGCTGTGGGTGTCTGGTTAGGTACATCCCAAAAGGTGCATTGTATGCAATTATAGGCTTGATGATGGATGAGTAAAGAGGCACAATGACCTCCCCTGCCATACATGTGAATCCCTCATGATTAGCTGGGCTATATAACATGTCTTTCAATCCACATTGGCCATGTGGTTGACAAATGACAGACCGCTACCATGTTTCTACCCCAGGTCCCCAACTACGTCTTCTGTACTTAATGGCCTAACACCTATGTTGTACTGTGCCACCAATGTGGAGGCGTGGGAATCTGCACTGAATACTGATACTCCCCCTCCTTTGTTCAAGTGTTGTGGCCGACAAGAATGGTAACAGCTATAACCTGGTAGTACTGGTGTGCTCCTGTGAAACCTGAAACAGGTTCATGTTACTGCACAGATATCGATGTCCAGCATGTCAAGTAGGGGTTTGAGTGTGTGCATCCTTAGGTCTAGACTTCTGGTGTTGAGTAGCATCACTCTCACTTCCTCATCCTTTTTGATACAAATGGATGTGGGTTTGCCTTATGAGCCTTGCCTAATACAGGCACTATGGGTGTAGCAAGAGTCTCCGCCAAATTCCAATGGGACAGGGGTGACAGGTGCAAGCTGTCCCTAGCAAAGCATACCACCCCAAGATGGCAGGCATTGGCACACCTGTGAATGACACCAGTATGTCAGTCAATTGTTGGAAGGGATCATCGTGCCTTGATATTGTGGCATGGTTCTAAGTGAGGGTAGGATGCTACTCAAGGTCAGGGTCAAACTGTCTTGGGCTACGTGCTCAGAGAGCTCTGTACTGTCTCATGTCATGTAGTCCAGGGAGGAATGTGTCAGGCCATTCACACCAGCATGGACAGTGACTGAGTCATACCTGTACTTGCCTTGGGGTTACCTGAGTGTTTGTGTTATGTGGCAGGTCATAGTGGCCGACAGGCTGCACACCATGACCCTCACCTCATTAAGCCTGGTGAACGTGATGTTAGTGTGCCTGATGATAGAGGCACCTAGTACAGGTGTATGAGGTGTGTTGTTTACTGTTAATGGCTGTGAGTGTTCAGCACATTGGCTTTGTGTGATATGTGTTGCACATGTTCGTTTCCGTGGTAGTGGTTGCATGGATGTCTGCTTAGGAGGTTTCTGCTGCATAGGCATAGCTGTGGTCCGAGCCTACAAGTATGTTTATGTGTGATCATGTGTTAGGTCCGCTGTTGTGGTAGGTCTATGTGAGACTGGAAGTGTAGTGTGTGGTCTCCTTGGCCACCTGACTGGTTATGGCGGTATTGAGTAGACAGAGCCTAGCCTCCAGTTCGGTATATGGTTGCATCACTCACATGAGTTTGAATTTGTTGTTAGGAGGAGGGGTTGTCTGTGTACATGCATCTGTTCCAACATTGTCTCTGGAGTACCACACTCACCAGCTGGACTGGGAGGGAACTGACAACTGACCTCTGGACATGCTAGAATACTATTCTGAATTCTGTAATAATTAATGATTGAAAACAAGGTACAGTGGGGAGTGAGGGTGTACTGACATTACCTACAACTGCTGACTGATATAAAAGCGTCAGTGAGCAAGTGCCAGGTAACCTAAGTGCAATGTGTCACAATTAAGTAAATGCAACAATGAGAAGCAGTCACTTGCTGTCATGTGTAACATGGAAATACGTACAGTAAGCAATGCAGATATCAGTAGTGAGTCACAGACGTGTTGACAAGCTGTGTACTATGTGGAAGTAACATACCAGTGAAATAACAAGCTAACAAATAACAAGCATATAAACAAAGGTAGATCCAGGAGGCCTGGATGTAGTGGTTGCTACAGCAAACAAGGTGTAGCAATGTCAGTAAGATACAGCTCAGATATGCAGGCACTATAAACCTGAAACCAGATGTCCCCAGCTATGAATGGCAGAGTACAGCCTATTGTCACACACGAGTGCAGACCACAAACCTTGTTAATGTTAAATAACTGGCCTGAAGGCCAACTGCCCATACCAGAACTAATACACTTGTACACTGGGCCCTCAATCAGCAGTGCCCAACATCAGTGGATGAAAGATATGTGTCCTGCCACCACAGTGCTTGCCACCAACCTCCCTAATGTAAAACAACTGGTCTGAAGGCCAAGTGCTTAGTACAAATGACATAGAATGATAGCTACACTGTAATCAAGTTTTAACCAAGCAGTAATAAGTAGACGTTAATACTCCCTGTATAGAATGTGTACCATGTATTGTTGAGATACTATGCTGATAACCTGTTTGTGTACCTTTCCAGCTTGACATGGCTCCAAAAAGGAACCCATCATATTCTGCTGCAGAGGATGACGTGATTCACCAGAGCCTGGTGCGTGACTATGCCATCCTGTTCTCACGCACCACCCAGAATCAGCAGGAGAGGTCTGCACTGTGGCAAAACCTCGTTAGCAGGATAAATTATGTTGGCATGCATGATAGGACATATGAGCAGGTGAGACATCACTGCAGTGATTTGATAAGAAATGTCCACCAGCGTGCTGCAGATATCCGCAGGCAACAGGTTGCCACAGGTGGGGTGGCCACACATCCCCCCCTCACCAGACAGGAGGGGCTACTGCTAAGTGTTGTGGATCCAGCCCCAGAACAACAACAGCAACACCCATGCATCATGATGGAGGTTGGATCCACACAGCAGCAACACACTGAGCGTGCAGGTAAGATGCCATATTCATTTATTGTTATTACTTTTACATTTGTTGACCCAGATAGTCTAGCTGGATATATGCCCATTTTCAGTAGAGGCCTGTGGAGAAAAGCTCCACACATAACGTAATAAAGGCAGACAGACAAGTTGTTAATACAGACAGCCAACATGATAGGATTGTACACCAGCCTGTTAACTAAATCAACATACATGTAAGGAACTCAAACAGTTTAGAGTCATACACAATATACCGTTGGTTTAAAAGCAATCCTACCTAAAGCATAACGGTTATGCAATAAGGCAAAAGCCAGATACATAATAGTTAGGGCTCAGAAGGGTAGAGAAGTAGAAGGAGTATGAAAGATACAATGATATGGAAGAGGCAGGAGTCAAGAAGGGAAGTGAGGAAAGGAAGGAAGACAGTCAAGAGGATGTGGGAGGGATGGGAGAAGTAGGTCAGAGCATAGAAGGACATCAAGGTGAAAGAAACAGGGTAGAAGCTAGTTTCTATGCACAATGAGGGGTTAAAGGTAAAGAGAGGGTAGGGAGAGGGACGTTAGCCTGTACTCCAAGAAGAACAAAGCCAGTGGTTTGGGAAGTACAGTTTGCGGTGTCGTTTGAAGAGAGGTAAGGGTGAGATTAGAGTTAACCCCTGGTATGTACATATGACTGTTCTGTACACTGTTACTTCATGCACGCATAAGGTGTGCATGTGGTATGTATCTGTCATCATGATATATATACAGACATTATGTGCAGCTGATGTGTATAAGGGAACTAATGTACTACTGTACTGTATCATGTGCAAAACAAATGGCACACATGTGCCCACCGACATTACTCTCTTCACACTTCCAGGTCCCTCCCATCTAGCAACGAGGCAGGCCATACATGCTGGTGAGTCTTTTTAACATTATCTGTAAAGCAATTTAGAAAACTAGGAAGAGTAGTGTAACTCTGTAGTAGACTTGCTGGTGACTGTGTTCACAATACCCGTAATACAGTTGTAGTAGATTGAGTAGTGTAACACGGTACTGATGTTTGTGTTTACTGTGGGGTGTGCATGTGTGCAAGCGTGCCTGTGCCCAAGTGTGCATGTGTGTTAGTGTCCATGAGTGCATGTGTCCATTTCTGAATGTGTGCATTAGTATTGAAATGCATCTCTGTCAAATATGTATGGAGACTGTAATCTGTGTTCCATGTTTTCCTCCTGTAGGTTCTGGTGCTGCTCTGGTGACCTGCAGCAGGGAACCTGAATCTTGTGCCCCAGGTACTGATGATGATGAAATGTCTGTAATGGTGCAGGAAGGTGTGTCTGGGTCCACCATTGGTCAGCCAATTGACAGTACACAGCTTTCAACCCCGTCAATGCGCACAGTCATCCTGCCGTTACATCCTTTGTCACCATTGTCCCTAGGTGATGGACAGTCTGCAGTGGGAATAGATCAGGGTAATGTGGTACCTGTGGTACATGCATCCCCACAAGGCAGCCATGAGCAGGGGCCTCCAATGGTACCACACAGACAGTCGCCCATGGGTTCTCGTGGGGGCATCCGTGGCCGTACTGCCTCTGGCCGACGTGCCCAAGGAGGTATGTCAACCTCCACTATGTTTCGAACTGTCATGCAGGCACAGGCACGTATGGAAAGGTACACCAGGCAGGGTCTGAGGGAGCTGAGAGAATAAATAAATAAAAAGATACTGGGTAGGTATTACTGTTCCCAATCGACAGTTGTAACACCAGCAACAGCACCAGCTCTCCGACAAATACTGGACTCCTTAGTTGACCAAATAAAAACTTTTTATTATAAGTACAAATTAAAAACCCTTCGGTTAAGCGCTTTCATCGATTCAGACTTCCTCAGAACAATACTACTAAGTTAAAATCTTTCTTAAATACATTCTTCTTCAATCACATGATGGTCCCATTAGTGTCTTAAAGTGCTAGTGCAATTCTTGAACAATTCAATAAAAATTTTTTTAAAAACATCATCAATTCATATACATTCCTTCCATCTAATAATTATACTACATTACACAGAAGTTTTGAATAAAAATTTTTTTTAAAAAATATTTAAATTAATATTAAACAGACATAAACTGCAAATACATGTTTTTATGCACTTTGTATTCAGTTTATATGTGTGCTTCTAGTATGGGTTTAATAGACAAGTATTCATTTATTCCTGGGGGTACAGAGGCATTTAATTTAATTTGCCAAATAATCTCTTTTTCCCCTACTTTTTTCTTTATGTTTCCTCCCCTGGGATTAGCTTTAACTAATTCTAATATTCCAAAATGAAAACCCGAACATTCAAGATTTTCATTCAAGTGTCTCCACAGGGCATTCCTGTCATCTTTCTTTTGTATACTGTATAGATGTTCGTATATTCTATTTCTCAGGCATCTGGTTGTTTTTCCAACATAAAATGCTGTACATTTTGTGCACTTTGCTAGATAAATCAGATGCCTGGATCTACAGTTGCCCTTTTGAAACCACACTTTAGTTTTATTAATATCCATTAATCCTATACTGGGGACTGTAATAATGTATTGGCACTGTTTACATGTCCCACATTTGTGGGTACCTTTAATATTGTAGTCTATAGGTTGAATTTTCCTCTCCAATAATTTCTTCATATTATTCCCATTCTTAAATACACATAATGGTTTCTCCCCCATTAATTTAGAAATTTCTCCGTCTATCCTAGTGATGTTCCAATGCTTGTCAAGAATTTTTCTAATTTCTCCACTATGCTTACTATATTGTAGTATACAAGCCCTACTATATTCGTCACCTGTGTGCATAATGTCTAAACCACCTTCTTTTTCAGCTTCCAAAGTAACATCATTCAATGGTAAGTCTCCATTTCCCAATAAGGGCTTATACTTCCTTCCCCATTCTCCCGAGACATACCTGATTGCGTCTTCCACTATTTTGTAGGGATATCCCCTATCTAAAAAGAAGTCCCCTACCTTTTTTAATTCCCTTTGTACGTCCTTCCTAGCTGATGTCATCCTGGTCACCCTAATACATTGGCCCCTTACTATATTCCTTTTCTGTATCGTAGGATGACTGCTTTGGTAATCCAAATAGGAATTACTAAACGTCAATTTCCTATAAATATTAGATTTAAATCATCAATTCATATACATTCCTTCCATCTAATAATTATACTACATTACACAGAAGTTTTGAATAAAAAATTTTTTTAAAAATATTTAAATTAATATTAAACAGACATAAACTGCAAATACATGTTTTTATGCACTTTGTATTCAGTTTATATGTGTGCTTCTAGTATGGGTTTAATAGACAAGTATTCATTTATTCCTGGGGGTACAGAGGCATTTAATTTAATCTGCCAAATAATCTCTTTTTCCCCTACTTTTTTCTTTATGTTTCCTCCCCTGGGATTAGCTTTAACTAATTCTAATATTCCAAAATGAAAACCCGAACATTCAAGATTTTCATTCAACCTGAGCAAAGAAGAAGTAGAAGTATTACATGAAATACAAGCAGACCATTCTTTAAGAATTATGAAACCTGACAAGGGAGGGGGGGGCTGTACTTTATGACAAAGAGGAATATATAAGTAAAATGATTGAAATATTAACAAAATCAGGAAATTATGAAATTATATCCTTAAATGAAGTGAATATCGGATATCATAAAGTGGATATGATCTTGGAGGACCTATTAATAGAAGAAAGGATCGAAGGGGAACTTTACAAGTTTCTAAAAGTTGAATACCCAATTATTGGGACTATTATAGGGATACCCAAGGTCCATAAAGATATCATAAACCCCCCCTTCAGGCCAATTATATCAGGAAGCTATTCTAAAACATTCACATTTGGAAAAGTGATAGATAGATGGCTTAAGACCATTTATAGGAATATCCCACAAATAATAATAGATTCATGGGATTTCTTAAGGAGGTTAAAACCTGAAATAGCACAAAGAGCTAAATGGTTGGTCACCATCGACGTGATAGACCTCTTTTCAAGTATTCCTAAAGAAGAGGGAATGGTTAGGTTTCAGGACACCATTAAGAAAAAAAGTTGCATTTCATGGGAAAGAACTTTAGTACTCATGGAGTTCATGGATATAGTACTGTCCTACAATTACATCTTGTTTGAAGGGGAGTACTATAGACAAAAGAAAGGGGTGGCAATGGGGGCTGCTTGTGCCCCCATGTTTGCAAACCTGTTTCTGACAAGCTGGGAAGAAGAGTTTATTTTAAACTCAGAGTGGTCACCCTTTCTTGGATGCTATTTCCGTTTTCTTGACGATATTTTTATTACATGGAATGGTAATGAATTAGATCTAGAGAAATTTAAGATTTATTTAAATGGATGTAGTGAAGAAATCAAATTTACCTTCAGTCAAAATCAAAATTCCATACCCTTTCTAGACACAATGATAACACTAGAGGAAGGGAGATTTAAATCTAATATTTATAGGAAATTGACGTTTAGCAATTCCTATTTGGATTACCAAAGTAGTCATCCTACGATACAGAAAAGGAATATAGTAAGGGGCCAATGTATTAGGGTGGCCAGGATGACATCAGCTAGGAAGGACGTACAAAGGGAATTAAAAAAGGTAGGGGACTTCTTTTTAGATAGGGGATATCCCTACAAAATTGTGGAAGACGCAATCAGGTATGTTTCGGGAGAATGGGGAAGGAAGTATAAGCCCTTATTGGGAAATGGAGACTTACCATTGAAGGATGTCACTTTGGAAGATGAAAAAGAAGGTGGTTTGGACATTATGCACACAGGTGACGAATATAGTAGGGCTTGTATACTACAATATAGTAAGCATAGTGGAGAAATTAGGAAAATTCTTGACAAGCATTGGAACATCACCAGGATAGACGGAGAAATTTCTAAATTAATGGGGGAGAAACCATTATGTGTATTTAAGAATGGGAATAATATGAAGAAATTACTGGAGAGGAAAATTCAACCTATTGACTACAATATTAAAGGTACCCACAAATGTGGGACATGTAAACAGTGCCAATACATTATTACAGTCCCCAGTATAGGATTAATGGATATCAATAAAACTAAAGTGTGGTTTCAAAAGGGCAACTGTAGATCCAGGCATCTGATTTATCTAGCAAAGTGCACAAAATGTACAGCATTTTATGTTGGAAAAACAACCAGATGCCTGAGAAATAGAATATACGAACATCTATACAGTATACAAAAGAAAGATGACAGGAATGCCCTGTGGAGACACTTGAATGAAAATCTTGATTGTTCGGGTTTTCATTTTGGAATTTTAGAATTAGTTAAAGCTAATCCCAGGGGTGGAAACATAAAGAAAAATTAGGGGAAAAAGAGATTATTTGGCAAATTAAATTAAATGCCTCTGTACCCCCAGGAATAAATGAATATTTGTCTATTAAACCCATACTAGAAGCACACATATAAACTGAATACAAAGTGCATAAAAACATGTATTTGCAGTTTATGTCTGTTTAATATTAATTTAAATATTTTTAAAAAATTTTTTTATTCAAAACTTCTGTGTAATGTAGTATAATTATTAGATGGAAGGAATGTATATGAATTGATGATGTTTTTAAAAATTTTTTTATTGAATTGTTCAAGAATTGCACTAGCACTTTAAGACACTAATGGGACCATCATGTGATTGAAGAAGAATGTATTTAAGAAAGATTTTAACTTAGTAGTATTGTTCTGAGGAAGTCTGAATCAATGAAAGCGCTTAACCGAAGGGTTTTTAATTTGTACTTATAATAAAAAGTTTTTATTTGGTCAACTAAGGAGTCCAGTATTTGTCGGAGAGCTGGTGCTGTTGCTGGTGTTACAACTGTCGATTGGGAACAGTAATACCTACCCAGTATCTTTTTATTTATTTGTTTGACTGTTCCACACATCTTGTGTTATTTGGAGCTGAGAGAATGTCGCACAGCCATGACAGATGGCATGCGTGACGTTGCGAAGGCTATCCGTAACTTCACAGATGTCGTTGACAGACGTTGTGGGGGCATAGAACAGCTGCTCCACAACCAGATGTCCATGGGCCAGGGCCATGGTGTGCGTTTGCGACGTCGATGTGGCCGTATGCCAGCAACAGCACCATCTGGCAGTGGCCGCGGATGACAACAGGCCCACTCGCGCACCTCAAGTGCCAGCACCAGCCCCAGCAATGCTGGGTCTGTGCCGTCATCAAGACGCCCCAGGAGACCACATGCATGTGGCTCTGGACAGTCCCAACAGGGAACTGTGTCCAGTCAACACACCCCTGCTTCTGATGACAGTACCCAGTCTGGGTTAGTACCGGATACGGCCCGTAGCACCCCTGCCAGGCACAGGTACCGTGTCCGTGCCCATAGACACTGATCTGGATGACCTGACAGGTGCAGTCTGTGGCTGTCCACAAAACCCTGTACATGGCAGCCATTATGTGGGACTGTGTGCGTGCTTACACACATGCAGAAACCTAACACCTAGGGCAAACACATACACACACACACTGCACCAACACTGGTCCACCCTGTACTGCTGCCCCTCACAAACACACATACACACACATGTCAATTGGTGTTACCAGTGGCTGGCTTAGGCATACCTAACCCACACCCTGTGCATATGATGACACTGTGCCACCTCCTGCATACTACAACATCGGTGCAGGTAAAGGTAAACATGTTGCTGATGCACAGGGTGACTACATAGATGTGTATAAGTAGTAACATGTTGGTAACTGTTCACTGTTCCAGTATAATTGTGTGTATATCCCAGCAGTCCTGCTGCAGTAACTGTATGACTGTCCTCAATTGTTATATGCACCCATACTACTTACCAAAGTGTACCAGCTGCACACCATCACATGCTAACATTGACTATGGCAATGCGCATCTTGTGCTGTTACGTAGATTCAGCTATATGTAACTGTTCTGTCACACATGCATTTATACACACCCTGCTACCCACACACATGCACATGCTCACCTGCCATTCCCATTATTTATCACCCTACATGAGTAGCTGTTGATACATGACAGGTACACATTTGAGAAGTGCACTATGTTGTTTACTACTGGCGTCCCCTTCTCTACCTGTACTCACAAGGTGCAGGCAACCTCATCGGTTGAAAGATGTAATGTGCATCAGGTACTGTAGTACCCTGATTGCCACATCAAACATGTTTCCCATATGGAAATGCACACACAGACACATCCCACATCCACACGCTTGCCACATTCAGGCTTCAGAGCACTATCTAGGTATATTTGGGTACATGTGCGTGTTACAGTAGCATGTAACACTATACTGAGTACTGGCAGTTGTCTGTTGTCATGTTGTCTGTATAGAATAAAAGAATTGTTTGATTATCCTACTCCGTTTTGTGGACATTACTTGAAGATGTGTTACCTTACATGTGTTATTGGTACCACCATCTTCTCTTTTATAGTTTTGTTTGTATAGGGTGCTATCAACATCACTGCTTGTGAAGGGTAATGACCACCCTGCAGTGCATAGCCCCATGTGGCAAAAGCCACATCCCACCCTATCATTGTGCACACACACTAACCCCACCAACAGTAAAACACATACTTTCCATTTGCAAGATTCAAACCCATAACTAACTGTGTTATGACAGTAGAAACAGACACATTAGCAGAGTGTGCTATTTGCAGTAGTTGGAGAAATCCCTACTAATGCTGTACTTAGAGGGTGCTGACATCATCTGTGTGTAGGAGGAGTGATGTGCACCCTGTAGTGTGTTCTCCCAGTTGTCAAAAGGCAGTTAACCCTCCCAGCATAGTGCACACACATAAACCCCACTCATACTAACACACATATATTCCTTTTGCAGGATTCAAACCCCTACCTAACTACGTTATGACATTGGAGAAAGACGCATTAGCAGAGCACGCTATGCGAATTACTGGAGGACTTTACTACAGGTAATATAGTTATACAGTCCTGACATCATCAGTGTTTCAAAAGGGGAATCTGCATCCTGTACTGTACTGTCACAGTTGCTAATAGGGACATTTCCAACACACACATCAATGTGTTTGAGGTTTGCATATGTGGGGGATCCAGTACTCCAGTGTGATGAGTATATGGTTTGATTGCAACAATGAGGGACATACTCCGAGTGGTGAGCTGTTTGTACTCATGGTTGTGATGATCAGGTCTTGTATATCTTCCCCTCTTGTGGGAAGGTTGGTTACCTGTTCCATAGCCAAAGAATGTATGATCTATGTGAGCCCTAGAGCTTGGGTATTGTGGCTTGTGTAATGTTCACAGTCTATTTTTGGGTAGTTAACATCACCCAGTATGATGGTGTTTGCAGAGTAATCTAAACTGTCCTGTGTCAGCATGAAGGCTGTGTGGGAGTCCTGAGTTTGAGAGGGTGCTGTAAGAGCCCCTCTGTGTCTCTTGCCATGTGGTCCAGGGAGGTACATCTCAGGTTGTTTGCACCAACATGGACAATGTCTGCCTCATAGCTGTACTTGCTGTGGAGTGACCTGTGTGCCTGTGTTATGTGGCACATGCTATCACCCGACAAGTAGCTAACTGTGACCCTCACCGTGCTCTGTCTGGAGGGCGGCACGTCTGTCAACAGCTCATGTCAAGCAAGTTCACACCCCTCATAAATGATGTGGAAACCGTCAAAGGCCCAAGGCCTGTTGACAATATGGACCAGACTGCAGATACCTCTATAAAGGCATTCTATGGACACATTCAGGAATGCATGGATCATGAAGCCATATATGAAAGCATGACCCAATTCTCCAAAGGCAGATGTCCTGGGTGCCGGACACCAGCCATAAACACACTATACAATAGAAGGATGACGCCACTACATGATACAACAACCTCCCAAAATGTGAAGGCACCACTGATGAGTATTGGAAGACAACTACAGGCACCCATATGATTGTCTAAGGCCATCTTTGAGAGAGGGTTCCACAAGCCACTGAGGATAATCACAAGGCTGCCTGTAGTTATGTTAGTAACCTGGGTGGTACTACCCAGATATGCTCAGAGGTAATCCAAGATGTCACACAAAATACAAAACATGCAGACATTGCCATCATCCTAGTGGGCAGGTTCAATGCTGCCTTCTCCCCCACCACACCAAAAGGGCACATATGTCTCGTGGCACAGTGCTGCCCCCCCTGACATCACAGATTCTCATGTAAGAGATGCCCTTCCCAAAGCAATAAACACTGCATCAATGGGACCAGACAGTGTCCCAGGCTGTGTCCTACATGAACCATGAGAAGAGCTACACCCAGACATAACACCACTGTTCAATCCCAGCCTTAATACACGGTATGTGGCCAGAGAGTGGCATACAGCAACAGTGGTCCCTCAACATTCAGGTGGTGCCTTCATGGATCCTGGACACTACTCGACCCATATGTCTGACTAGCTTTGTCTGCAAAGCTATGGCAAGGATCATCATGAACCTCACATATCTAGATATTGTGGACCTACAGACATGTCACCATACACAGTTTGGCTTTGTCAATGGCAAATCCTGCCTCTCCAACCAGTTTGATTTCTTTGAAACAGTCACCAAGGCCACTGTCAAGGAGAAGGAGGTGTACACAGCCTACCTGAACCTTGCATAAGCCTTGGATACAATACCCCAGTTGTGCATTCTAGGGAAGCTCACCGGTGTACATATTAACCCCTATGTCACTATGGGTATTGCACAGTGGCTCAAGGGCAGAACACACATGGTAGAATTGCTGGAGCCATGTCAGCCTACAACCTGGTACAAGTGGTGTCCCACAAGGCACAGCCCTGGGAGCTGTCATCTTCATTATATATTTATCATAGGTACAGGCCAACATGGAAGTACTGTGGCACAGCAAGTCACAGGTGACTGCAAACCGGACACCATAATCAACTCACCAGCTAACACACACACCCTCCAAAAGGTACTCTTGGAAACACACGACTTGTGCCACAGCCATGGCCTCAATGTGAATGACAGAAAGCGTATAGTCATCCCCTTTGTCAAACACAGAGTGACCACAATGTACCACATATGTGTTAATCCATTAAGTGCAGACGAAGGAATTATGGACCTTGGGGTACACAGGTTGATAGCATTCTACCATTTGACAGCAACATGGACAAAGTGGTTAGGTAAGCATGTTATATGGGCCACATCATCATGGGATCCACATGTAGATCAGGGGTGGACATTGTGCCCCTTTACTCATCCCTCATCATGCCCATAATTGACTATGATGAACCTCTCGGCATGCACCTTACCAGACACCTGCAGCAACTGGAGATACCACATATGTACCTCGACAAGGGATCAAAGGGCTCAAACAGATGCCACATACTGACTGGTTAAAGTAACAGCAGCTCTACTCAGTGACATACTGCCTCTTCATAGGCAATCTGTGCCTGACATAGAAGGCCAGGTCATACCCTCAGTTAATGGCCATGCTGCATCTCAGAATATCCAGATCCCACCAGGATACACACTGGAAATACTTGAACCTCAGGAGTGATATACACAGGACATGCTGAAGGGGCACATTCACAACTCAGAGGCTCCCTTCATTCCGGAATATTATCCCAATAGAGGTTAGGCAGACTGACTCAGTGACTATCTTCAAGAGTGATATTAATGACAGGATGTGACATTGTAGGGTTACCCTGGGTATCACTTATGTGTCACTGTGAGACAAAGGCACAGTATACTAACCTTGGAAAAGGGCATAGCAAGACAGATTCACAATGCATGTTGAAAGGCACACACATTCTGGCTAGGTGGATACATGCCCTGGGCAGACATCCCTGTACGAACCTATGGACCTATGTATCTTTATCACCATTGTCCCTATGTGCTGTTAATCACCAATGTAATCTCAATACTATGGTAGCATGTGCAAAGGTCAGTTGTCAGTCACCTCTATGGTACAGTTACATACAAGTCAGTCAGATGCATGGACACATATGACTCAGTCATTGTCCATGCCACCACAGCTGATGTGGGATGTCCCTCACTGGGATACATGATAGGAAACATGGAAGGGATCACTGAGCAAGTGACACAGGCTGGTAGACCCCTGACCTTGGTTGGCATCAGACCCTCACCAGGGATTCTGACAAATTACTGAATGCTAATGACTTCGTGTAGCTACAAAACCCTAGCTGAATGGTTCTTAGCATGCAGTCACTGCATTGCTATGGAATACTGTCTTACCACTCCCACAACAGGTGAAAACATGCAGCCCCTGTACATCAACAACATGTAGACTATATGCCCCAGACCAGGTGTGCATCCCTCACTACTAGGCTGATAGCATCTACATCTCACACTGTATGTACACATCCCACATGCTGCACCTGCACAGAAGACCACGGTCATAATGTTACTCTGTGCAAATACCATGTATTCACATGTGGCAGGCATCACACATGGTAACTATTGAAGGTCACAGGTACATATGTGTATTTGGTACACACATACATCATGTGTGCATTGCCATAACTGGTTTAATCAATGTCTTGCATTATTGTGAGTGACAACCCACACACATGGGCATTCTGTGTGTGCAAAACACACGTGGCATGTCTGTAATCAAAAGCCATACATAATTGTGATATCGTTTAGAAAGGGGTATGTGCATCCTGTGGTGTGTTTTCCCAGTTGCCAAAAGGGATGTTTCTTTCATACACACCTTCACACACACTTGCTACCTGCTGGAGTCAATCCCCTACCTAACTAGGTTATGACACTAGAGACGGATGCATTAGCACAGCATGCTATTCGCATTACTGGGAGTTTTCCTTTCCCCTGATATACTTATAGGGTGCTGACATCACCAGAGTTTAGAAAGTGGAATGATCATCCTGTGGTGTATTTTCACAGTTGCCAAAAGGGATGTTTCTTTCATACACACACACTTACCCCCCTTCACACACACTTGCCATCTGCTGGATTCAAACCCCTACCTAACTAGGTTATGACACTAGAGACGGACGCATTAGCGCAGCGCGCTATTCGCATTACTGGGAGTTTTCCCTTCCCCTGATATACTTATAGGGTGCTGACATCATCAGAGTTTAGAAAGTGGAATGATCATCCTGTGGTGTGCTTTCCCAGTTGCCAAAAGGGATGTTTCTTTCATACACACTTACCCCCCTTCACACACACTTGCCACCTGCTGGATTCAAACCCCTACCTAACTATGTTATAATACTAGAAAAGGACGCATTAGCACAGCGCGCTATTCAGATTACTGGGGGGTTTCCTTTCCCCTGATATACTTATAGGGTGCTGACATCACCAGAGTTTAGAAAGTGGAATGATCATCCTGTGGTGTATTTTCACAGTTGCCAAAAGGGATGCTTCTTTCATACATACTTACACACACACTTACTCCCCTTCACACACACTTGCCACCTGCTGGATTCAAACCCCTATCTAACTATGTTATGACACTACAGACGGATGCATTAGCAGAGCGCGCTATTCGGATTACTGAGAGATTCCTTTTCTCCGATATACTCATAGGGTGCTTACATGATCAGTGTCTAGAAAGGGGAATGAGCATCCTCTGGTGTGTTTTCACAGTTGCTAGGAGTAACATTTGGACCAAGTGTGTGAGCATGCCCAGTTCAGCCTTCCCATGGCATGTTGTGTGAAAGATGTCTCATTTATCTAAGTGTGTGAGCATGCCCAGTGTGGGCTTTACATATGTTGAACTCTGCAGCCCATCACATTTGTGGATGAGTGTGACCTTCAACAAATACCTCCAGTTAATGGTTGTGTGTTGTCTGCCATGTTGTGTAGTTACTGTCCAATGCTTTTGTGTGAACAAAACAGGGAGTATACTGTGCCTGCAGGTTTTGCATGGGATACTTTGCACACAATTGTCAACATCCGTTCATACTGACTTAACACTGTAGCACTGTATAGTGTAGTGTTTCAGTACTTTCACTGTGGTGGTCAGTATCCTGGGCTTTAGTCCTATCACCGCTTTACATTTCCATAGTGTGCACAACAGCCTGGTTAGGGTCCAGTTGTGCACATCTGCACAAAGGCAGTGCCTCTACAGACCCTGGTAATTACTGCCCCATAAGCTTAACAAGTGTAGTCTGCAAATATATGGAGAGGATCATAATTGAGCTCATAAACAAAGATATAGGGGACATGCAGACATTGTACCCATCCCATTTTGGCTTGGTCAGGGGCAGATCATGCCTTTTGTACTGGGTTGACATCTTCAAATTGGTCACTTAGGCCATTTTTGGGGAAAGGCAGTCCATACAGCCTACCTTGGCCTTGCAAACACTTTCAACACAATGCCCCAGTCAGGTATTGTTGAAAACCCTAACAACTGAAATGTAAACCCATATGTCACAAGATGGGTTGCAAACTGGCTTAAGGACGGGACCCACAGGGTTAGAGTTGCTGGCACTATGTTAGACTCCAGGCTGGTCACAGGTGGTGTCACACAGGGCTCAGTCCTTGGCCCCCATTGTTTGTCATGTACTTCCCAGAAGTACAGGCCAACATGGGAGGACTTTGGCTGACAATGTTTGCAGATGACTGCACACTGGGCACCATGGTGGACAGTGCATCACACACGGATATCCTTCAGAAGGGACTCACAGTAACTGATAGCTGGTGCCAGGGCCATGGCCTGAAGTCAAAGTGCACAACATGTGTAGACATACCCTTCAGGAAAAGCAAGGTGACCCCAAGCTACCATATAGGTGGCAATCCTCTAAGCACAGAGAAGGTTATCATGGACCTGGGGACCCAGGTTGACAGTCGCCGCTCTTCTGAGACTCACATTGCTAAAGTGGCTAGAAAGACCTTCTACATTGCCCACCTGCTCAGGATGGGATTCACATCCAGATCTAGTGGGTCATTGTTCCCCTGTACTCTTCACTTATCAGACCGGTGATCGAGTCAAATGCCCTATTCTGGCTGTATGTCACCCAACATCTGCAGCAATTGCAGACACCCTGAATGTCCCCACCTAAAGGATCAAGGAACCCCAACAGCTGTCATATGCTGCCAGATTGAAGACACTCCCACTCTATTCACTCACATACTGTCTGCTTAGAGGTGACATGTGCCTGACATGCGAGGCCATGTCCAAACAGGGATTAATGGACATGCTCCACCTCAGAATCAGCAGATCCACTTGAACCACTAGTGCAGGTGACTTACACCTTAGCAGGGTTGTATGTTGGACATGTTGGAGGGATGAAGTTATCACCCAGAGACTCCCTATGCTGTGTAATACAATCCCGGTCCATGTGAGGCAGAGCACCTTGCTGGCTGTGTTCAAGAGGTATCTTGGCCTGTGGATGGAAGGTCATACGTTTAACCCGGGGATTGTCACGGTGTCACTGCTGGAGAGAGGCATGACACACTAATGGGCACAGTACTGTTTCCATATAAGGGGTGGTGTATGCCAATGAACTCTGTGCTAGGCTTATACCTGCCTTAGGGAAGATAGCCTAGTATAAACCTATGTACCTATGAACCTATCTGACCATGTTGCATTATGTTCAGATGTGAACTACTTACAACAGCCTCATCCAACATCGGTAGTGTATTCCACAACATGGGTGTACATTGGCGAACACTACCGATGTGCCCTAGGCCATTTCTAATGCTAGTCGGAGAGTGTGTTTGTCCATCAACACATTGTAAGTGATGTTTGCCATGACATATGTCTTGTTTAGTATACTGTGCCTCTGTCTACCTGTGACATAACATTGATACCCAGGGTAAACCTCCCATCTCCCATGCACTCATTAGGATTCCTGTTGAGGGGAATCAACGAGTGTCTCTACGGACAACCTGTACTGGTAGTTTACTCATGTGTGGGGGTGGCTACTGTGTTTTGGATAATGCAGTACAGCCTGTCCTATATATGTCAGTGCTGGGGTTCAGGTCCCTCATGTGCATAGCTCCCTGCCATTCAGATTGTACAAGGTGCAGCATGTGCATTGATTCCAGCTTGGACATGGCTTTCTACATCAGGCACAGCTTGCATCTGGGTGGACAGCATGGCAGTGTGTGGAGCTGCACTCTGTGTAATCAGACTACACATTACATGTGTTCCAGCTCTGTCATACTCCTGGTGAGGTACTGTTGTGGACTTTACAGGTGCTGGATGTGTCTGCATGAGGTACACCCACAGGGGTTGTTGTGGTAATTTCTAATGCTGATGAAAGATAACTGCAGAACCACAATGACTCCCCTTAGCTAGATGTCAGACAGCATGGACCATGCAATCACAAATAAAAACAGGACCGTCTCCAAAGGGAAAGTGTCCTGTCTGGTGGACCCCAGCCATAAACAGACTGTATGACAGATGACGGTTACTAATGCAAGACAGAGCTACATCTCCAAAAGGGAAGACAGCTGTGATCAGCACTAGTAGAAAGCTACATTATCTCATAAAGACATGCAAGGTCAACTTGGGGACATAAATCACCAAAGACAATGAAGGTAACCACACTGATTTCTTCAGTTATGTCAGACACCTGGTTGTGAACCCTCGGATATGCTCAGAGTTGGTACACAACAACATATATTCCAGTGACCTGACAGATATTGGCAACATTCCGGCGGACAGCTTCAGTGCGATTTACCCCCTCCCTCACCCCCAAAAGCAGATAGTTATCACTGCTGTATGTAACCTCACTGTCATCTTGGATGTCCATGTGAGAGCCACACTCAGCAAAGACAAGTACACAGCATCCATGGGACCTGCTGGTATCTCCAGTTGCATGCTATGTGAACTCCAGAAGGGGTTGGACCCGTTGATACAACTGCTATTTAACCTTAGTCTTGCTACAGGATATGTACCTGAACAGTGGCGTACGGCAACAGTGGTCCCACTCCACAGAGGAGATGCCTCCACAGACCATGGCAACTACCACCACACAAGCTTAACCAGCCTTGTCTGCAAAGATATGGGGTGAGTCATTATGGAGCTCTTACACAGACACATTACTGACCTACGGACCCTTGTTCCCACCTAGTTCAGCTTTGTACAGGGCAGATCCTGTCTTTTGCATATAGTTGACTACTATGAAACTGTCAATAGGGCCATCGATGAGGGCTACGCAGTCCACACAGCCGACCTGCACTTGGCTAAGGCCTGTGACACAATACCACACTCAGGCATCATAGCCAAGCTCAACAGCTGACATATAACGGCATATGTCGCAGGATAGGTTGCAAAATGGCTAAGAAACAGAACCCATAAAGTCAACATTGCAGGTGCCTTGTCAGATTCGAAGCCAGTCACAGGTGGTGTCCCACAAGGATGTGTCCTGGGACCCCTCTTAATTGGTATTTAATTTTCAGATGTGAAAGCAAACATAGGGGGGTTGTGGCTGACAAAGTTTGCAGATGACTGCAACCTAGGCACCATAGTGAATACATCAGCCGGCACACAAATACTACAGAATGCCGTCACAAAGGCGGATAGCTGGTGCCAGACACATGGCCTGAAACTGAATGCAACTGATGTGTATTCATCCCCTTTGGGAGGAACAAAGTACCCACAGATCAATATATAGACAGCAACCCACTGAGCACAGACAACAAATCAGACACCTGGGGACACATGTAGATAGTGACATCTCTTTTGACACCCCTGTTGCCAAAGTGGTTAGGAAGACTTTCTATCTTGCCCACCTTATCATGGAGGGTTTTCCATCAAGATCATAGGAGGTCATTGTTCCACTATCCTTCTCCCTTATCAGGCCCATGATTGAATACGAAGCTCCATATGGTATGTACCTCACCCAGCAATTGCAACAGCTGGAGACACCCCAAAGGTACCTACCATGAAGATCAGGGTTCTTCAACACGTCAGATGCTTCCAGAATAGAGGAAATCCAGCTTTGTTCAGTGTCATACCGCATACGTACAGGTGTCCTATGCCTGACATACAAGACCATGTCCAATCAGGATTTGGTGGACATGCTCCACTGCAAGCAATCCAAATCCACCAGAGCCATGAGAGCTGAGGATTTGAACCTCAGCACATACATGTATAGGACATGCTGGAGGGACAGAGTCATAACTCAGAGGCATCTCACACTCTAGCAGAGTATCCCAGTCCATGTTTGACAGAGTCCCTCACTGACTCTCTTCAGGAGACATCTGGACAACTGCATTTGAGATGGAGGCACAGACTAGACAGAGGCACAGTCATGTTATTCAATTACATAAGGGGGTCATACTGTGTCACTACTAAGTCAGAGGCACAATCATCAGAATCTATTCTGTACACTTATTACCAGTATAAGGGGTGGCAATAGCCACATCACTATGGCTAGGCTTATACATGCACTAGGGCAGATAGGCTAGTAGTAGACTATGACACTATGAAACACCGGTCTATGTGTAGCTATTGTCAATCAAACAGTATGATGTGGTTTGGGGGGCTTGATATCTCCCTGTATTCCAACATTGTTTTGTCTATTCCTTCTAGCATGTCTAGAGATCAGTTGCTAGTGTCCTCTCCTGCTCAGCTGGTGAACCTGGGAATATTGAGGCAATGTTACACTTGCCTCATGTACACTGACAACCCTCTTCTTCTGCCATAAAACACACATACATGTGAGAGATGCAACTATATAGCCAATGTGGAGGCTGAGCTCTCTCAACATAGGACTAGCAAGACCAGAGAGAAGGTGAAGGTAACCACACACACATCAGAAATCCAGTCTCACATGGCACTATCACAACTTAAGATCATACACATAGACACACAGAGACACTCTCGGAGGCTCTGATCAGGATTCTACCGGAATGGCAGTGGCCACCACAGCAGACACTCACACAACTGCCTCCACAGGGCACAGCACATGCAACACATTGACCACAGAGTCGGTGTGCCAAACAGTCTCAGCCCTTAAGGCCAAAAACAATGCCAGACACACTTGTCTATGGTTACTCCATAGTCAGACACACTGATGTCCCGCTCACCAGATCGGGTACGGAGGAGGTCACAGTAAGCTGCCTATCGGGCACTGGAATCCACCACATAATGCAAGCACTCAGGTCACTCAACTGCAAGTACAGGTCTGACCCAGTCATTATCCATGCTGGTGTGAACGACCTGAGATGTACCTCCCTGGACTACATGGAAAGAGACATAGAGGATCCCTCTGATTATGTAGGCCAGGCAGGTATGACCCTGACCTTCAGCAGTATCCTACCTTCACCAAGTATGATGCCACATAAACAGAGACAAGATGATCAGCTGTATTATTTTGCTTAGACTATGGTGTCATTCAAACGGGGTCCAATGTCTGTCTGCCTGGGACGACATGCTGGACAGGCCACGGTGATTTGCAAAGGACGGCTTGCACCTGTCACCCTGGGCTTGCGGACTTCGGATGATGCTCTTGCCACCCCCATTGTGCCTTTTTATGCAAGATTCAGATACTACACCTACCACCCTAGAACACAGTAAAGGAAGGACACTAAGGGTACTGCTGCTCAATGCCAGAGGTCTCAACCTCAAGCTACACACACTCTATGCCCTTCTCAGTATGTAGCACATTGATGTCTGTGCTGTGCCTGAAACCTGGTTCACAGCTTCTGACAGCACCCCAGCACTATCGGGTGTTACCTCATATCATGCATTCCGGCACCAGCATCCGGACAACACCAAGAAGGATGGTGGGTGTCCATATTCATCAAGGACACCCTCACCTCATTGTTGGTGGCAACACACGATGCATCGGAGACCATCCAGGTGCCAGTGACCGTAGGCAAGACTGCTCTGCAGTTTGTAGCATGTTACATGCCACCCTCTCAAACTCAGGTACCTCACACAGCTATCCTGCAAACACTGAAGGGGATAAATGTATCTCCAAACACCATCCTACTGGGTGATTCCAACTATCCACATATAGACTGGGATCACTAATCATGCCACAACACTCTAACACAAAGGTTCCGTGAGTTCATACACTGAAATGCCATGGAACAACTGGTCCCAATCCCCTCAAGTGGAGGCAACATACTAGAAATCATCATCACAAACATGGGGTCACACTGTTCAACACCAGCAGTATACCCATCTTTGGTGAGATCAGATCATGGACTACTCTCAGTGGGAGTCCACATCCCTCCCACACCCCAGATGGAAAAACAAACAGTGAAGACCTTCTCAAATGCCAACTTCACATTTCTAAGGACTGGTGTGGTCTCTTTCAAGGCCCCCAAGCCAGCGGACACCATTACCCAAGCCACTGTATCACTTACAAATGCCTTCTACCAGCACCTCCAGGACTGCATGGATCAGGCAATCCCAAACAAAACAAAGACTCTTTGTACCACAGGCAAGCATCCAGTCTGGTGGACCCTAGCCATAAACAAGCTCTACAACACAAGGAAGGGGCTACTACAAGATAGAGCATAATCCGTAGGAGGGAAGACACCCCTGCTCATTGTGAGTAAAACACTGGGTTCCCCCATACAATCATCCGAGGCAAGTTTTGAGAGTAAACCCACTCAGGACTCAAGGAACAATCATGAGGCCTTTTTTGCCTATGTTTGAAACCTGGGAGGGAACTCCCAGATATGCTCAGAATTAGTTCGGAATGATGTAGATATCACTGCACCTACAGACATTGCCAACATACTGGCTGACAGGTTCATTGCAGATTCCTCCCCCCCTCCCCCCAACTGGAGGGGTATCTACACCAGAGGATTGTAGCCCCCTCATACATCTCCAATGCTGGGGTGGGAATTGCTCTATCCAAGGCAGAAAACACTTTATCCATGGGACCAGATGGTGACCCCAGTTGTGTGCTCCATGAACTCAGTGAGTAATTACACCCGCAGTTAGGGCAGCTGTTTAATCTTAGCCTCACCTCAGGATATGTGCCCAAGGAGTGGCATACGGCTATGGTGGACCCACTTCACAAAGGAGGTGCCTCCACCAACCCTGGAAACTACCATCCCATCAGCTTGACAAGCCTGTTCTGCTAAGCTATGGAGAGGATCATAATGGGAATTATAAATGAAGACATAGGGGACTTGCAGACATTGGATACAATCCAGTTTGGCTTTGTCAAGGGCAGATCATGCCTTTTAAACTTGGTTGACTTTTTCAAAACAGTCACCCAGGCCATTGACGTGGGCAGGGCAGTCCACACAGCCTACCTTGACCTGGCAAAGGCTTTCACACAATACCCCACTCAGGTATCATTGAAAACATCACCAGCTTAATTGTGAACCCATACATCACAGCATGGGTTGCAAACTAGCTAAGTGACGGAACACACAGGGTCGAAGTTGCTGGTGCCATGTCACACTCCAGAGCTGTCACAGGTGGTGTCCCACAGGGCTCAGTCCTGGGCCCACATTTGTTCAGCATCTACTTTTCAGAAGTACGAGCAAACACAGGAGGATTATGACTGACAAAGTTTGACGATGACTGCAAACTGGGAAGCATAGTTGGAAACCCATCTGACACAGACATCCTTCAGAAGGGTCTCATAGACACGGATAACTGGTGCCACAGCCATGACCGTACATTAAACACTAAACAATGCATAGCCATACCCTTCAGGAAGAACAAGGTTACCACTACTTCCCATCGAGGTGGCAATCCTCTAAGCACAGAGGAGGTTATCAGGGACCTGGGCACCCAGGTTGACAGTAACCTTTGTTTGACACTCACATTGCCAGGGTAGTTTGGAAGGCCTTCTACATTGGCCACCTCATCATGCAGGGATTCACATCTAGATCAAGGGAGGTCATTGTTCCCCTGTACTCATCACTCATCAGACCAATGATTGCATACAATGCCCCATTCAGAATGTATCTGACCCAACACCTGCGGCAATTGGATGGGCCCACAAATTCCTCAACAGGAGGTGAAAGGGTCTCAAACATATTTCTTATGCTGCCCGACTGAAGGGATTCCAGCTGTATTCAGTCACTTACCGTCTGCTCAGAGGTGACCTGTGCCTGACATACAAGGCTATGTCCAACCCAGAATTATTGAACATGCTTCACCTCAAGACCTCTACATCTATCAGAACTACACGGGCAGGAGACCTAAACCTCAACACAGATATTAATAGGATGTGCTGGAGGGACAGATTCATCACCCAGAGAGTCCCTATGCTGTGGAACAACATCCTGGTACATGTGAGGCTGAGCACCTCACTGGCTTCATTCAAGTGAGATCTTGACCAATGGATGGGAGATTGCAGGTATACCCCAGGGATAACCTCAGTATCACTGCTTGACAGAGGCACAGCAAAATAATGGGCATATTATCCATCAACTTGAAGGGGTGGCAGAAGCCAGAAAACTCTGGGCTAGGCTTATTAATGCCCTAGGGCAGATAGCCTAGTATGAACCTATGAACCTATGCACATAGGCCTGAGGCAGTTCCTGCTATTAGGACAGTGGTCTGCAGCAAGCTATATAGTAGTAGTGGGTTTTAGCCATTGGTTTTTGACCATGGCTATTCCATGTTGCTTCTTGTGGTACAAACATTGGTGTGTGGTTATCCATGCTATTTATTGCTAGTCACCCTCATTTTGTATCTTGTTCCATGTTTTTGCACATGTACATCACTGTATGACGTGTGACCTGGTAGTGTCAGGGTGCTGATGTGGGCTTTGACCCTGTTTTCTATTACAGCACTGATATCTACATTCTCTATACTGTGTGTGTTTACACTGCACACATCTTGATGTTTATACTTCTGGCATTGGGTAGCATTACATCTAGGTTCCTATCCCTTGTGGTACCCATGAGGTGGGTTTGTGTTTTTGTGGTTTATGATTCTTGAGGGTGGATGTTAGTTGGGGTCCTCAGGTGTGCATGTGGTACATGATATTACATTACTTAACACATGGCATTCATGCCTCAGGTGGTGCTGCAGGGCCACCTCTGTCGGATACACATACTACACCTCCTGTACATGTTTGGCAGCGGGTTGTGTCATGTTAGGCATCCCTGTTACTGTATGAGTGAGTCAGAGCGGTATCAGTCCCAGTGTTCCTACTGACCAAGCGTATGTGCTATCGTTGCCTCTTTGCCAAGGCCAGGGCATACTGGGCACGCCTCCTTCTGCCTACTGGGACAAGGTCATGTTGTTCCTCCTCCGAGTCACCCCCTGCCTGTGGTGGCCTTGGCAATGGTGGGGATGTTTGGCCCAGCCCTGTGCTGGTCCTGCTGCAGCTGTTTCCGCAGGATCATATTATGTAGCATAGCACATATCATGATCATTTGGGTACATGTAGTTGGTGTGTACTGCAAGGCTCCACCAGATGTGTCCAGACACCGGAACCGTGACTTGAGCAGCCCCAACACACGCTCTATGATATTACGTGTTTGTGCGTGTGCCTCATTATGGTGTTCCTGTTCAGGTGTGTGTGCATTTCTGATGGGTGTCATCAGCCACGGCTCAAGTGCATAACCTGCATCCCCCACTAGGTGTCCGTGTGGGAAGTCCCCATTGGCAAATGATTGGTACAGCTGCGTCAGATGCCAGATATGGGAATCGTGGTAGCTCCCAGGGCAGCCAGCACACACATTCATTATTAAGCCCTAGGCATCACACACGACCTGGCAGTTGATGGAGGGGTATCCCTTGCGGTTAATGTAGGCTCTACCCGCTCTCCTGCTGGTGCTTTGATGCGTATGTGCGTGCAGTCTATAGCACCCAGTACCTCAGGGTATTCTGCTATTTGCTGGAAGAGACGCATATTGCTGGCCAATACCTCACGGGCATTGGGGAAATATACATGATCACCGACATGTGCTGACATGGCATCCAGGAACTGGTGTAGTACCCTGGAGGCTGATGCCTGTGATATCCCCATCATATCGCCAGTTGGTCTCTGGAAGGTACCTGTTGCTAGTATTCTTAGGCCAACACATACCTTGGTTTCCACTGGGATGGGTTCCCCTCTGTTGGTTCTGTGAGTGAGGCGTGGCCTGCACAGCTCAACAATCTGCTGCAGGAGCTCTCTGTCCACTCTATAGCTCTACTATCTCCAGCTCATGTAACCCATGGTAGGTGACCCTGGGCCTGTATACTCTTCTCCTTCTCCTCACTCTGGGTTGTCTGTCAGCATCTGCATTGTCACCACCCTCAGCAATTCGCCTATGCCTGACTATAATAGCTATGGCAGCCCGTAGCATTTCTGCTCTGAGTTCAGCTTTTTTCAGTTTTCAATTCTGATAGCTTAGTTTCTGGCAGTATCTGTTGTGAGAAACAGCCTGCACTGCTCCTTGCAGTGTTTTAAGTGCTGGGTTGGGCTTCTAGTCTGCCTGTGTAATTGCCTGCTTCTAATTGTTTCCACCAATTAACTCCAGTAGTATCCTCTGGCAGTTTCCCTGGATTTTAGTTATTTCCTGTTTCCTTTCTGTTTCCTGAGGGGGAGCAATGTGCACACCAGCTTAAACACGCTTACAGTCACTTAAACACGCCAGACACATCCTTACACGGTGTTACACGCTACACATCCTTACACGGTGTTAGCTAGGCTGATTCATGCTAAAACGCCAAGACACTGCCTTACACACGCAGACGCCGCGCAAACCGTTGTAAACGGTTTGCAACATGCTCCCACATATTGAATCTGCCTTACACGCGCGCACACGCGCGCATGCACCTATATCAAGAAACTTTGAGTGTAGGGATAGCGTATACCCTCAATTTCTTGACTTTCCTAGTGTTCTGTTGGGACACACCTCTCTCCCTGATGTCTGTCTGTCATCTCTTACCTTACATTGCCCTCCAATCTGGTACATTTATTGCTATCATCCCCCCCCCATGATGTCACCTACCTCTTACTCTGTTCCTCCCCGTCTCTAACTCTTACACTACTCAGACAGTGCTCATTACCTATGTGACAGTGTGATTCAGTATTGTAACCCTCATTTACATAGGATTGACTAGTAATGACTAGTTACATGTCTTACACGGAGCTTCCCCCCCTTGACAACCACTAAACGGAGGCCGTATTGTTTTTGGTCTGCAAGTCCCTCCATTGACATTCAATGTAATACATAAATCCCATAAATCCCACAATTGTGGGTTTATAAGCTTCGGTTTTCAGTTTTAGGTAGCGCACCCCGTTTGCGCGGGTGTGCGCTGCAGTTAAACACAAAAATCCCGTGAAAAAAAAAAAGTTATATAACTTATTTTTGAAACACTTTTTCATGCCAATGGCCACATATTTGGCCATTGGCATGCTTAATGAAACATATGCACCCTTTATTTGGAGCTGACATAGCTCCGTTTTTAATTTTGCAGAAATGTACTCAGTTGTCAGCTGAGTACATTTCTGCAGCTAACATGTCCATTACACGGACTGGTTTCTGCTTCGTGGATCGCTCAAATACCTCATTTGCATATCTTTAAACTGCAAATGAGGTATTGAGCATTTCCACGCCCAGTCCGTGTAAGAGACGTGTTAGCTGTCTCTTACACGGAGATTTGGGCTGTTCCTGAATCAGGAGGCTTACACGGAGGCTTACACTACTCTTGAACTCCGTGTAAGCCTTCCTGAATCTGGCCCCTTGTCTTTCACTAAAAACTTCCAAAAATGTTCCACTACATCCTTTATGTCTCCACTTTTTACATTATATGTAGAGACAAAATAAATATCCTTACAAGTTTTATCACTGGTTGCCAGATGATATTTCTTATAATGGTGATGTTCACCCTTATTACATTTATTCCTTACCATATTATTCTCCCTTTTTACCTTCATAAGGGCATTTTCTAAAATATTCATACTTTACCCTCTTTTCAAAAACATATTATATGTAATATCCCATTCCCCTACCAAACATGCTCAGATACATTGAAACATCGCATAGTATTAGCAGCATAGATGTAGCAATTGGGGTGAAACACCAGGTTATTTAGAGTACAGTCAATCAGTTGTTATGATGTGTAATTCAGTTCATAACAAGTGCATGAAACAAGTTTAATACATTTGACAAATAGCATGATCTATTTAACCCAAAGCTCAGAGGACAAAATATAAGCAGTACCTCTAATAACCCATGGTGGGAGTGAAAAGGCTGCAAGAATTGTTACATGCTTTTAGCAGTAACAGTAAGTTACATATGAAGGTGAAGAAGTGTAGCATAGGAGGTTATGATAAGGTGACACAGGTGAGCTCCATATACTGCCATAACTGAGCTACATAAATAAGTATGACCAGTTACAGAAAAAAAGTGCAGATCATGAAGTATTTTATTGGCTTTGAAAGCTGGTAAAGCACTAAGCAATGTAAAAACAGAACAGCATGTCTCTAAGCTTCTCTGCCTAATAATTCTGGACACAACCAAAAATAATTGTAGGACAAAAAAAATCAAAATCAGGATTGTTTTTAAATATTGTTCTTATTCATTTAAAATGTTAATAGAACAGCAGATGTTGCATTAATACTCATTTTCTGAACAATAAGAAGTGTGGAAATGTAATGTCTGGCATTGCTGACAGACTGTAATCCTCACTGATTTACCAGAAAATCAAAAGAATTACAAGCGACAGAGAAAAAATATCAGACCATCTCAGAGAAAGTTGAAAGACATGGATATCAGGTTGGTGAATTAAGTTGTTTTACCTTCTGTCACTGTACTTTGCTGACCATTAGTCCCTGGTATGAGGACCAATCATAGTAGTTGTTAAGCACCCTGTAAGTACTGTTATTACTGGGTCTCATACCAGGGAAGCAGTTAACAAGATTATCTTTTTTCCTGATATTAGAGTTTAATCTCAGAGCTGTATACGCCACAGCAGGGATTCTAGTACTGATGTTACTTCACTTTAAGACATAGTGCTATAACATAAGCATGACCTCACAAAAAATAATATTCATAGAAACAGCATATAATTTTTATGATTCACAGCCATTTAATAAATATATAGACCTAGCAAAAATAATATCTCAAGTTTTGATACCAAGTATTAGTGCTGTATGTTACTAGTCACTCAAAGCGTATAATCTGTAGAGTCCGTATTTTATTAATTAACAACAACCTTTTTCAGCTTAATATGTACAGAGGAACAGTTTTGACCTTTACATGATTATATATGTACCAAACAAATGCTCATAATACCTACATTTGACATCAATTTGGGTATCTTAACTAGAATAGTTGAATATTAAATGCAGCCATATAGCAATAAGTAGGACTAGAAATAACTGTGTTATTTCTTTTCTTAAGATATTTTAAACCATTAAAATTAGTCAGTTCAGAGCAGGTTGTAGATATTAATCATGTGATCAATAAGGTAAAATGTACATTATGCAGCTACAGATTATTAGAATTCTGTACTGAGCAGTAAGGATCACAAAGAGCTAGGAATTATACTATCAGTAAGATAAACAGTGTCATATCACCTTCTGCTTAATAATAATATTGCATGTGTTGCATTAGTCAGTTTTCAGCAGGTTGAAGCTTTTATCCATAAATCAGTAGACACAGTGTGTGACATTCATCTCTATGTTAAATGTCCAAGGGTGCAGCGATCATGTCAAATAGCATGTCTTCCAAATTCAGGCTAGTGGCTTAAAGATCTAGTAAACAAAATTGTGGCACCATTCAAGATGCAGGTCTTTGAGCCACTTAATCTGTGGTACAGTGGCATGCAGTGGCAGTCAGACAAAGGAAAGTCAGGGTAACTAATGGTTCCTGGTCAAGTCAGCAGATATGTGGGATCTAAGCAGAGGACCTGTGGTAAAGGATATGCCCACATCAGATTGAGCAGTGGAGTTGAATGGCTGGAATAGCAAATGGGCTGGTAGGGAATGGTTTGCAGTAAAAAAGTCATGAAAAGCAAGGCAACCTCTTCTAAGTTACATTCCTGGATTATTATAGTAAGTCATGCCATAAGGCGACTATAGCAGTACAGTCAAGTAACACTACAGTCAGAGATAAGCACAAAGAAAACCATCAAAGTTTTATTGCTGCAAGGTAAACCTCCATGCAACATGACAAGCACAAACTTCTATACAATAAATACAATTAAATCGTAGTTCAGTATCTGCAAAATTAAGGATGATTAAGATCCAGGATACTCAGTCAGGCAGTGACAATACAAGGATTTCACATCTACATACCAATATACTTTGTACTAAATTTTGCAAAAGAAACTGTTCCTTGATGTTCGATTGCCAGCCTACTTAATTTTAGCTGAGCACATCCTCAATCACCAAGGTCGGCTTTAGCCACTGACTGCAGGAAATGGAGCAGGACATCTTGTATAGGAGCATAATCTGCATAGGGTAGCTATAGTCAGACTCAGCAACCACAAGATCTCTAAGAGTGAATTAATTTGATTGTTAGCCCCATTGAAGTTGCAGTGTTTCTGGACTGCAAAAATACATCTCAAATTAGTTAAAGGTAGTTGGTTTTGGTGATGATTAACACAGTAGTAAATGATCACAGGAAAGAAAACAATTATGTCTGAACACTTTCCCAATACAGTCCAACATCTACATGTATTTTGTTTACTTATTTGTCTAATTATTTAGTTATTTATTTAGTTTTGTTTACCAGGGTAAGGCACTGATCTCACAGGACAAATATGAAGCCCTGTCTATTGGTATCACAATAACAGCAAAGTTATCAAACAGTAAAAATAAAGATTCACAGATACAATGTAGGAAGAAAAATGATAAAATAAAAGATAACATGGGGTCACGTACTATTTTCAAAACACATACAGGATTTTGAGGGACTGGGGGGTAAGGTTGTGTTAGCAACTTGTGAAATAATTAGTGAAGGTAAAGCTTTGGTCAGAAGAAGTTGGGTAACATATCCAAAATTGATGCATATATATTTACATTGATTTGCGAGGAAAAATGTGCTTTCCCTATCAATAGAAAAGATGTTGGTCACTTGTGCTAATTCTGACACCAACACTTTCCCAGTGACAGCTGGGTCTCCCACAGAGTTCTGGTGCATGTATTTACATATTTACTGAAGCCCTTAAAACCTTTCTATCTTTTTCAGGCTAGGTTGGGCATGATGCATCAGGTCTGCATGCTTCAAATCTTGTTTTACTTGCAGATAAATGCAGGCTTTGGTTCGTCCATGCACAAGAGCTTCAAGTACCACTTATGGGTGCTACAGACTTCCATGACACACTATTTTGAATGTCCACTTATTAGAGTGAGCATTTCTTTGAAAGAAACATGCTATAACCAGAGTGAAACACAACTGGCCTGACTATGCTAAGCCATTTTCTTTCTTCAAATTAAAGTGCAATGTCCAAGGAAGAGACAGATTTCTTTTCCTCTTTGCAGGTGAGACCACTTCTGAGAAGGAAGGATAAGCCATTGGTTCATAGGTTCATAAGTAGGTACTAGGCTATCAGCCCTGGGGCCTATACAAACCCAACCAAAAAGGTTCCATGGCTTTTGCCACCCAAGAAAATTATTTTCCTGTGCCACTGTCGAGCAGAGCCACAGAGGTGAACCCTGGGGTGAATTTCCTATTTCCCATCCAATCATCAAGATTTTTCTTGAAGAGTGCTAATGAGGAGCTTTGTTTGATATAGATAGGTAGTTTATTCCAGAGTATGGGAAGTCTCTGGGACAGGAATCTATCCCTCCAACATGTTCTGTTTATTGTGGTGACAAGGTTTAGGTCCCTAGAGCATGTAGCTTGGAGGGATCGGGATTTCTTTAAGTGGAGCATGTCCAACAGCTCTGGGTTTGACATAGCTTTGTATGTTAGGCAGAGATCACCTCTGAGTAGGCGATATGCGACGGAGTAAAGCTGAAGTTTGTGGAGACAGTCTGCATACGGCATCTGTTTAAGGCTGGTAATCCTCTTTGCGAGGTATTTCTGTTGCCTTTCCAGTTGTTGTAGGGGTCTTGTGAGGTACATACCAAAAGAGGCATTGCATTCTATAATGGATCTAATGACGGATGAGTAGAGGGGAACAATGACCTATTTTTTTCTGGATGAGAAACCTTTTGTGATGAGGTGTGCCATGTAGAAGGATTTCCTGACTACTGTGGCAATGTGATTATCAAAGGAGAGACTACTGTCCACCTGTGTCCCAAGATCTCTTATCACACTTTCAGTGTTAAGTATTCTGACACCTATGTTGTAGTTCATGGGTACAGAGTTTTTACCAAAGGGGATGACAATGCACTTTTTGGCATTGAGCTTGAAACCATGGCTTTGACACCAGGCATCTGTCTCAGTGAGGCCATTTTGTAGGATGCCCACATCATTAGGAGTTTCGATTATGGCTCCTAGTTTGCAGTCATCTGCGAACTTCGTTAGCCAGAGACCTTCTGTGTTAGCATGTACTTCTGAGTAGTAGATACCAAACAGGAGAGGACTCAGGACTGAACCCTGTGGTACTCCACGTGTCTCTGGTCTGAAGTCGGATTTGGAGTCTGCTGCTTTCACAGTGTGGGTTCTGTCAGTGAGCCAGCTGGCAACCCATCTTGTGACATAGGGATTTATACCAAGTTTAGTGAGTTTATCTATAATTCCAGACTGGAGGATGGTGTTGAAAGCCTTGGCAAGATCTATATAGGCTGTGTGAACCACCTTACCCTTGCTACGGCTTTGCTGACTGCTTCAAAGAAGTCTGTCAGGTTTAAGAGACATGATCTGCCTTTTACAAACCCAGACTGAGTGGGGTCCAGAGTTTTGAGATTACCAATGTCTTTGTTTATAAGTTCCATGATGATACGTTCCATTGCCTTGCAGACCAAGCTCGTCAGGCTAATGGGGCGGTAGTTCCCGGGGTCTGTGGTGGCTCCCACCTTGTGGAGTGGGATAACTGTTGCTGTGCGCCATTCAGCAGGCACAAAGCCTGAGGTGAGGCTATGATTAAACATGGTACTTAGGTAGGGTGCCAGTTCATTCTGTAGTTTGTGTAGAATGCAGCCTGGGATGTTGTCTGGTCCCATGGATGCTGTGTTCTTGGCTTTGGAGAGTGTGGTTTTTACCTGTGCAGCCGTGATTACAGGAACTATGCATTCTTCTGGTATAGAGATGGACTCTTTAGGGGGTGAGAGGGGGATAAAGTTAGCACTGAACCTATCTGCCAGGATGTTGGCAATATCAGTTGGGTCTGTATATTTAGTGCCATTGTGCTGTAACTCAGAGCAGATCTGAGTGTTGCAATTGAGATTCTTGACATAGCTATAGAACGCTTTGTGGTTGTCTTTAGAATCAGTGGCAATTTTGCTTTCATAACTAGCTTTGGAGGATTTTATCAGGGATTACAGCTTCTTACTCAGGCTGACCAGGGAGTTCCTCCATGCATGGGATTTTACTCTCTTTTGCAACAGTTTCTTCCTTCTGTTGTACAGTTTGTTTATGGCAGGGGACCACTAGATTGGCTTCCATTTTTTGGAGGATAGCATCTTGGTTCTGTTTCAGATAGCACAATCCATGCACTGATGTAAGTGCTTATAAAGTGCAATTGTGTAGGATTCAGTACTCGTAACTGTATTGTCCATCTGCATGGGTGTCGTGAAGTTCGCCACTTCTGTCTTGAGAAGCATGAAGTTGGCTTTGGAGAAATTTTTTACCATGGTTTCCTTAATGGGGGGTGGGAGCAGGATGTGGATATCTAAGGTAATTAGCTTATGGTCAGATCAGACCAATGAGGTGTGACTTCAGGTGTGGAACACCGGTGACTCATGTTGGTAATGACTAGATCTAGGATATTGTTGCCCCTGGTGGGGGTGTGGATAAGTTAATCCAGGGCACTGGAGTTTATGAATTCCAGAAAGCTTTGAGCGAAGGAGTTGGTACATGAGTAGTTTTCCCAGTTAATGGTGGGGTAGTTGAAATCGCCCATTATTAGGGTGTTTGGTTGAACCCTAATATTTTCCAGTACATCAAGAAAAGAGGAGTGGGAATCCTGGGGCATGGTGGGTGATCTGTAGCAAGCTACACTTTGGATTGCAGTTTTGCCCAGAGTTAGTTGCACTTGGATTACCTTGGCTGCATTGTGCTGAGCAACTAGCCTGGAAGTGTGGATATCCTTAATGAATTTGGTGTTCCGGTCCAGGTTACATGGCTGAAAAGTGTGGTATGAGTTATAGCCTGGTAGTGCTGGGGTGCCCTCTGGAGCCTTGAACCAGGTCTCAGTCACTGCACAGTTATCGATGTTCTCCATTTTAAGGAGTGCCTCGAGTGAGTGCATTTTGAGATTTAGACTTCTAGCATTGAGTAGCATCACCCTCAGTTTTTGCTTGCCTGTTCCTGTTACAGTGGTGAATTTGTCATTTTAACCTTGCCTAAAAAAGGCACTATAGGGGCGGCAAGAACCTTAGCCAGTATCCGGAATCCCAGGGGTGACAGGTGCAGGCTATCTCTGGCAAAGCATTGTGGTCTGTCGACCATGTCATCCCAGGCAGACAGATACTGGATCCCTTTAGAATGGCACCAGAAGCTTAGCCAATTGTTGAAGTCAATCATTTTGTCCTTCTACTATGGCATCATTCTGGGAGATGGCAGAATGCTACCAAGGGCTAGGGTCATACCTGCCTGGGCTACAAGATTGGAGAGCTCTTCCATGTCTCTTTTCATGTAATCCAGGGAGGTACGTCTCAGGTCATTCACACCAACATGGACAATGACAGAGTCATACTTGTACTGGTTGTGGAGTGACCTGAGTGCGTGGGTTATGTGGCGGACTCTGGCACCCGACAGGCAGCTGACAGTAACCTTCTCCTTGTTTAGCCTGGTGAGTGGGACTTCAGTGTGCCTGGCTATAGAGTCACCTATGACTAGTGTGTTGGGTACGTTGTTTTGGCTTATTGGCTGTGGTTGAGTGGCACAGTGAGTCTACGGGCTATGTGTCATTTGGGTTGTGTTGAGGGCTGGAGGTTGCTTCTTGCATTTCTGCTTTGGAGGTCTCTGTTGCTTGAGCAGATTATTATTGAGAGCCTCAATGAATGTTTTTGTGTTTCTATGTGTGGATTTTGGTGATGTAGATTTAGTGAGACTATGTGATGAGTGTGGTGTGGTGCAAGTGTTTACCTTCTTCTCTTTACTGTCAAGTTCAGTCTTGATTGGAGAGAGCTTTACCTCCAGTTTGGCTAGATAAGTGCATCTCTCACAGGTTGTAGTGTTGGGTGGTAGGAGGAGAGGGTTGGCTGTGTACATGAGGCAATTTTTACATTGCCCCAAAATGCCCATATTCATCAGATAGACAGGAGAGAACAATGGAAGCTGACCCTTGGACATGCTTGAATAAAAAATTCCTCTAGATAAGTGAGGAAAGTGAGTAGAAGAGCTGTTTTTCTCTAAACAAGTGAGGACAGTAAGTACCAAAACTGTTTTGCTCTAGGTAATGAGGAAGGTTGAGTGTTGTAGTAATTAGTAGGTTATTTAGTGCTTACAAGTTCTGAACAAGTGCTGATCATGAATAAGCAAATTCAAGTGCTAAAACTAAGAATCTGTATCTGGACTAAACTAGTTACAGGAAAGGGGGGAAACAAGTGCATATGCTGGCTTTTAAATCAGAAAGTTGAGAGAGATGGAAAAACTGCCCAAACGGCCAATAACTACAATTTCTGGGCCAGAACCACTCCTTATGTGGTAGATAGGTTGCCTAGTTGGGTGGATGACTCTGCCAAGCTGCCATGTATTCTTCTACAATTTTCCTGTAATCTGAATAGGTATGTAACACATACAACACTAAGATTAATTTATACTAGACAGATGTCTGTCCTTGGTTAATCAAAAGAGTAGGCCTTCTGATCATTTACTTTCTCCATGTTGCCAACTGAAGCTGTACAAACACTGCACTGTTGTTGTTTTTGTTGTTCAGACAATCTTACACTGAAGCATTCTGGAGATAACCACTTTTGGAAAGCTACAGAAATCTGCACTTTGCATTTGACATATGCTACACATTACTAGTAATGGGCAACCTACTTATGTCCTAAAGTTAAGGATTCTGAGCAGTAATAGTCTAGTCAAGTAGAGATCCCACTCTCTAACATGAAAGGAACTAAGACAGGAATGGAAATTCTAACTACTTATGCAAGGGTAACTTGAACATAAGACTGCATCTCTCTCTCTCTCTCTCTCTCTCTCTGTAAGAATGGAAAAAAAACCTCCCCCAAAGATCCAAAAAGCAAAACCCACTCCATCCATAGACTCTTTGATTACTAACTTTGTGGGCTCTTAAATCTTTCTGTGCTTACACTTCTCTTTAGGGGAGTTTCTTTGTTTTAACCCACCAGTGGATGGTTCTTTCACTGTAGGAAGGGCAACCATCCTGTGTCCAACTGCTAATCATGGATGTCAGGGAAAATATGAACTACATTTGGATTATATTAAAAACATATATGTTAAGATAATGATATAACCCCAAGATTATCATGACTTCAGAAGAAGAAACAAATTTCCAAACTGGATGCTTATTGTTCTCTGGAAGTCACTTGGAAAGAAACACAGTAATGCAAACTGATTGATTTTTGTGGTAAAAAATTTAGGTATGCAGTATGCCACAATCAACTTTTCTGATCATTCTCATATCGACATACATGTATACAGTTGAGTTCAAACCCAATATCAGGATGAGTGAAAGTTATAAGGAGTGATGGTCAAAAGTGGATAATTGACATGCATTTAGTACTCCAGTAGTGGTGCTTATGATAAATGTAAGGTGTAATCCTGCTAGTCCATTTTAACATTGATTTACTGTTTTCAGCATTTCCACCTATCTCATCTTTTATTGCTTTTAGCTATGTACTTTTGATTCAGCCTTCCCCATTTTCACCTATATGTAATCCCATTAATCCTCCTGTGATTTTATACAACTAGCATTCTTTCAATAAGATGCCATATCCCAAAGGATAGTACCTTGGCCTGACAAGGTTCAGTTGTGTTTGTGTTAAAGAAAATCATTTAATATCAGTACAAAAATAAGTAGACATGTTATAACAAAGGATGTAGTGCAGGTCATTACTTATGAATCGTCATTAATAGTCATGGTTTGTAACTGTTGTAGTAAGCTGCAAAAATGCTGACTGGATTTTATGATTAATTGCACAAACAAGCAGGTTGTTAAACCACACCTGCAACAAGTGCTTTATGTTATTTTTTTAATGTATACAGTATTTAGAAGGAATACTTCAAATTAATTATAATATCCTACCTCTAGTAAAGTCTTAGCCAGTTACTACTTTTCCTCTGATGCATAAAAATATCCTTCTAGTGAAGACCTGATTTTGACCTTTTCATCTGCTGGATAAATTGAAGAGCTAAGATTCTAAATTCATACATGGCAAGTATTGTGATACTGCAAAGCTTGATCTTGTTACTTCAAGGAACTTACATGAAGGGTGTAAATATTGCATATAATTCTCTTTCATCTGACATAGAAGGGCATATTTATCTTGCAGTTCTGGGTGACTGCACACTGTGGAATTGGAACAAAGTCTGTATTTGCAGTCTGAAAGGAAAATTCACCAAAAGAATCATTCCTTGTTCATGCTGTCTTCAAAAACATATTCCTAGTGAAGACAAGAGGACCAGTAAACATCAAAAGTTGGTGAGTTAAACCTCATTTATATTCAGCAGTTTAAAAATTTCCCTTAGTATTTTTTTTCTGGAGATCAAATGCTGTTTTTTGTGGAGCTAAGTAAACAGATATGAAACAGCTACTGCTGAGTCTTCATTACTGCAAATCTACATGTTCTGTAAATTAAATAAGAGCCCTTGATTTGCAAAGCACCCTACACATTTTGATAAATACCAAATGTAAACTTGTACAGACCATCTCAAAACTGCTTTAATTAATATAGGACATTTTAAATGCATGCTAAATATTTGCATTATACAGTTGCAGTCTTCAGCATAGTCTGCTATTCATGTTAAATGCCATTCACACTTTCTAAGAGTTTTAACATGTCCCCTAACTTAAATTACCCAAATAATTTCAGCAGGGAATAAGTTGCAGAATTTTTTATCACTTAGTTACGGCTGTAGAGCCAAATATGTGACAAAGTGTTGTTCTCCCTATTAAATGTTTTCAGCCACTGAGGTTTTGTCGTGATATAGTCAAGAATGTCAAATTGCATTATATAACATAATAAAACATTAAATTAATTAATTAATTAATTAATTAATTATATATTCATTCATTTAGGCAGGACTGGTCAGGTGAGTTTTTCACCCACAACCTGTGCTACAATTCATAAGAACAATTTACTAAGAAAGGCGTGATAGCACATATTAATGCATATATTCATTTTGGAGCAAAACAAATATAGACAGCATAAATGGTAAAAATAAACATTGAAAATATAAAGTGATAAATTTCATGAAATGTAATAAATCTGCATATGATATATATATATATATATATATATATATATATATATATATATATATATATATATATATAAAACTGGCAAAAAGCTTGAAAGGATCTAATAGTTATAGTGTCTCAAGAGAGCTAATGCTGGCCAGACTAATAATTTAAGTAGTCATATTTAAGCACCAGCATGTATTTCAGCAAGGAGTGTGTGTCCAGTGCCTGTCTGGAAGAGCAAATGGTGGGATATTTGTGAATATTATCGGGAATAGGTGGCGCAGTGGTGGCGTTGTTGCCTCACAGCAAGAGGTTCTCCTTTTTGATTCTCGGCTTGGCTTGGGAGTGCCTTCTGTGTGGAGTCTGCATGTCCTCCCCTCGGTCAAGTGGACGTTTGAAAGACATGCATTGGATGGGCGTGCCTTCGTTGAAGGTTGGGTGACGGGCTGGCAACTTGACACCATAAAAACCAACTGCCAATCATTAGCAGACCGGAGTTCCGCTGTGGCGACCCCTAACCGGGGAAAGCCGAAAGACAAATAACAACAACATTGGGAATATTATTTTGTAATGCAGCATATAGTTCATGAAAGGCAGATTCAGCATAGCTTAGTATGAACAGAGTTCTTTGTAAAGAAACTACTACTACATTAGTAACACATTGTGCAATTCATACTTGAGGAAGAAAGTAGGTAATCCAGAAGAAGACAAAAAAATAAGGAAAGGTAGTTTGTATATGGCAGTGGCTAAAAATAGGAAGGTTTTGTGGTTAATGGGAAGAGTATTGGTTGGAAGGAATAAATGAATATGTCCTTTGATGTTTAGCTATCTATCCTTTGTTGAACAGGTTAGTCCCACTACGATGGTGACCTCTTTTCAGGGGAGACCAAGGTGGTATTTGTTTTACTAAGGGAAATTTGGCCAGGGAATTAGGGAATTTGCCCTACTCTTGGTAGTAGGGGAAGCATTTGTGTGTGAAACAATGGATTTCCTGTTCAGGCACGGAGGTGGCCTGGAGAAACAGGAAAAAAATGGCTGATTCAGCTTGTACAGAAACTGGAATGAAATTTGCTGAAAATGTAGTCAAAATGGTAGAATCTCTACAAGAAGTTTTTTTATGATGATGTGAGTACAGAAAAAAATAGTGACATTAGAGAAAAAGGAGATTGTGAAGGAAAAGGAGAATATAGCTGAAACAGAGATGGATTCAGAGGAAAACTTTCAGAGGAGATTGTTTGAAAGAGAGACAGTTACCTCTGAAAAATGCATAATTACAACCCTCCAATTGAGGGGGGGGGTTGCGGGATGATTATTTGAAAGAAATGGTAAACCAAAGTGAGCCAGAAAGTGGAGCAACAGTTTCATGGAGCAACATTATGGAAAAGCTAAAAAGAGACTGTACCAGCAAAAGTTCCAAAGACAAAAACGTAGGCATAAACTGTTGGAGAAGGAACAAAGAAGGAAAAAAATAAAAGAAACAAAAAGAAGTATACAGTATGGGTGAGCAGTAAAAAAGAAGAAAGTTTGGACAGGTATGAAGTTTGAGAGTCTGTCATAGCACCTCTGGTGTCAAAGCAAAAGAGCATTTATTTTAATTAATAAAGAGACTTTTCGCACATGATATTTGAGACTGGGCAGGCCATAGGAAATTTCTTGCGTGCATATGAACAAAAGAAAAATATTTATCCATGGTCAGAATATGTGGTGCAAGCTGTTTACAGACAAACAAAAAAGAGTAATGATCCGGCTTAGAACTGAAGTTGAAGCAAAAGAACTGAATGAGCATTTGTTAACTACATGTAAAGAAATAATGGACCCTACAAAAATATATGAAGAAAGAGGACTATAAACTGGGGGATGGGAATGTGGAGTAATACTGAAAATGGAAAATGATAATTATATGTATGTACTTAGTATTATTAATGTTCATGGTAATAGGGAGTTTGTGAAATACAGGGGTCAACTAAAAACATTATTTTTGTGGAAAAAATATTTAATCAATGAATGTGATACAAAAGATGTTATTTATGTGGTAAAACAGGGCATAATGCAAAAAATGTGACAAAGTGCAAAAAATGTGGCAGTACTGGTCATTCATGACTAGAATGTAAAATCAATGTGCAAGAAAATGAAAATGAAGTTATACAGGAGAAAGAGATAGAAGAATGTGTTATACAAGAAAATGTACGTGTTGTGACTGATGAGGTTATGCATGAAGTTAAAGAAAGTAACAAGGAAACAGAAACACAGGAGACAAGTGAGGAAGAAGCTGACTGGCACACTGTAAGAAATACAAATAATTTGATAGGGAAAAGAGTTAAGAAAGGAAAAGAAAATTCAAAAATATAATGCTTAGAGAAAATAAGAAAGGAAAAGTATAAACATTTTATTATACTCACTGTTTTTTAAAGCTTAAAATATTAGATTTAAATGTGTACAGTGTCACTTTCGTGTTTGTACACAAATAAATGGATCTTTGTGAGTTCTGTTTAAGCAACTTTATTACATACAAACACATTACTACTGTTGACTATTGACTCTAACTTAAGGAACTTATATATAATTAATGACTATGGTCATGTATGCTTACTCCTTAACTGCTTCTACAAAATAGCACTAAGGTTGTGCACATGTGCAGTTATATATGTACATGTACAGACTTGCATTCTTCTTAAAGCACACACTCTTTACACTCTGATCTACATCTTTCCTCTTTGTGGAATAGACCACACAATTGTTATGAGACTGTTTTATCATGCATAAATCACAGGTAATGCATACACATGCCTTATACAATACTAAACATATTGGTATGCACAATCAAGTCCACGTTGCTGCATATTTCACACTTGGTTTAGATATCAGTCCATATCGTGTGACATAAAATTGAGAATTTGATTTAGCAACTGAGACAGTTTCTGCAAAATTTTTAACCTGTGGAATGTTCAAACCACTTACTGGAACAGAATCAGACTGTTGAACACATTCTTGTCTGGAAACAGTGTCTGACTCAGTCTTTGATTGAGAATCTGCATCACAGATGCAATGCTGTGACTGCAATGATGGTGATGGTTCTGGTACAGGAAGAAGATGTTTGCAATTCATCCTATATTAAATTCCTTCAGAACTTTCCAAGTAAGATCTTGGATCAGCACAAATGCCTGTAATCTAAACCTTTTGTTGTCTGAATTCATACCATCTGTCCTTCCCTCAATGGATGAATTAGTTTGCTCAATTGGTCGTAACTAGATTTCTGGATATTATGCTTTTTAAACAATTCAGCCTTGATGGTTTTATTGTTCTTCAACTTAGGCTGCAACAAACTGGATGAAATAGGTAGCATAGTTCTAGTTGGTCTGGAAAGTAACCTTTGAGCAGTTGAGCGAAGAATATCATTATGAGGTATGTTTCTGAGATTAAGCAAATTCAAGAATATATCAGTATTGTCACACTTTGACCTTTTAGGTAATTTCTTTTTACTCTGTACTGCTCTTTCAGCTAAACCATTAGACTGAGGATATTCAGGACTACTAGTGACATGTACAAAGTTCCACTCCCTTGCAAATTACTGAAACAGCTAGCTAGTAAATTGAGTACCATTGTCAGAAAAAAGTTTGTGTGGGCTACCATGAACTGAGAAATGATGTTTCAACTTAGTAATAACAGTTGTTGAGGTCAGGTTCATAGGATGATACTAAGTCATTGGCCTGGAGGCCCTTATAAGCCTAGCCAAGAATTTTGACCATGTTCCCTCAAAGTCAGCACCTGTTTACCCTGTCCAGCAGGGACACAGGATCCCAGGGGTGTATTTTCTGTTTCCCATCTAGTTGTCCAGGTTCCTCTTAAAGAGGGCTAGAGAGGTACTCTGCTTGATATGGAGAAGAAGTCTATTCCACAGATGGGGGAGTCTTTGGGACACAAATCTATACTGACAACAAGTTCTATTAATGTCAAAGACCAGCTTAAGACCTTGCCTGCGGGTTGCATGAGTGGAGTTTGTCTTACTGATATGCAGCAACTCCATCAAGGCTGGGTCTAGATGGCCTTGTATGTCTGACACAGGTCACCTCTGAGCAGCCTGTATAAGACTGAGTAGTGGGGCAGGGCTTTTAGCCTATCTGTATAGGATAGGTGTTTGAGACCCTGGATTGTCCTGCTCAGGAACCTCTGTGGTCTCTCCAACTGCTGCATGTGCTTGGCAAGGTACATGCTGAAGGGGGCATTGTACTCGATAATGGGTCGGATAAGGGAGGAGTACAGGGATGTTATGACCTCCTTGTTCCTGGATGAAATACCTTTATTTATGAGGTGAGTTGTGTAGAGATCCTTCCATACAATGGAAGCAATGCGGTGGTCAAAAGTCAGGTTGCTATCAACCTGGGTGCCCAAGTCCCTCACAACTGATTGCATGATTAGTATCTTGTTATTAGTGTGATAATTAGTGAGGATGCTATTTTCCCTAAAGGGGATAATGATGCATTTCTTTGCATTCAGTTTGAGGCCCTGCCTTTGGCACCAGTCATTAGTTTGTGTAAGGCCTTCTTGGAGGATGTTAACATCACTAGGGGAATGTAAGACAGTGCCCAGCTTGCAGTCATCTGCAAACTTGGTCATCCACGGATCACTGGTTTTGACTTGCATGTCATAAAAGTATATTCCAAACAGTAGAGACCCAAAAGCCGATTTGTTGGGATACACTGCTTGTTATGGGTCTACTACTAGAGGTGGCTTCCCCTACTTTGACTGAGTGGGCTCTATCAGTGAGCCAGTTAGCTACCTGTCTTGTAACATATGGGTTGATGCCTAGCTGAGAGAGTTTATCTATTATGCTTGAGTGGGAAATAATGTCAAAGGCTTTGGCTAGGTCAAGGTAGGCAGTGTGCACCATCTTCCCCTTGTCCGTGGCTTTAGTGACTGTTTCGAAGAAGTCAGCAAAGTTAACAGGCATGATCTCTCTTTGACATAACCAAAGTATGTGGGGTCAAGCATTTGGAGGTTGCCATTGTCCTTGTTTATAAGGTCCATGATAATGCATTCCATGGCCTTGCAGATCAGGCTAATTAGGCTGACGGGCCTAAAATTGCCTGGGTCAGTGGAGGCTCCACCTTTAGTTAGAGAGATGACAGTGGCTGTCCTCCATTCAGCTGGGATGAAGCCAGTGCTCAGGCTTTGGTTGAATAGGGTGTCTAATGGAGCTGAGAGCTCATGCCTGAGTTCATGTAAGATCCAGCCAGGGATGTTATCAGGTCCCATAGAAACTGTATTTTTTGCCGTTGAGAGAGAATTAAGGACCTGCTCCCTGGTGATGAGGGGAGGGGATCAAGTGCTGGGGATGTCCTGGTTTACTGATGGGGGAACAGGGGGGTAAAGTTTTCATTGAACCTGTCTGCCATCAGGTTGGCTATATCTATGGCATGTGTGTATGTGCTGTTGCTGACCACCAGTTCAGAGCAGATTTTGGTGTTACCTTTGAGACTGCAGACATATGTGAAGAAGGCCTTTTGATTGTCCGGAGTGGATGTGGCCAATTTGGACTCAAAGTTAGCCTTAGAGGATTTCACCAGTGACCTCATTTGCTTGTTAAGACAAAGGAGATATTGCTTCCAACTTGGCACCTGCTCCTTCTTGGTCCTGGACAGCAATTTGTCCCTTTTAGTATAGAGCTTGTTTATTGCTGATGTCCACCAGACAGATTTACTCTGGCTTGAGGAAGACAGTTTTGTCCTGTCAGGTATTGTTGAGTCCATACAGCTATGTAGGTGCTCATATAGTTTTTTGGTGTATGCTTGGACATTAGTGCTAGTTCCAACTGAAGGGATGGTGGCTGTGAAGCTGCTTATACCTGCTCTAAGGAGATTGTAGTCAGCTTTGGAAAAGGGGGAAGTCAGGGGAGATGGTGACTTCAAAAGTGATCTTACCAAGGAGGATGACACTGTAGGAGTGCTACAGTGGCTACTCATGTTGGTTAGGACCAGGTCCAATATATTTTCAATTCTCGTAGTGGTGTTGCCCAGATGATCCAATGCATTGGCAGTGATGAAGTTGAGGAATCTCTGGACATTCATATTTGGGCTAGAATAGGTCTTCCACTCTATGGTTGGGTAGTTAAAGTCACCCAGGAACATGGTGAAGAGTTGAATGTTGATGGATTTAAGTAAGTCCAGATAGGTGGAGTGGGTGTCCTGAGTCATGGCTGGGGATCTGTAGCTAGCTATGATTTGAATAGGTGTTTTGTCAACAGTTAACTTTACTTGTAGTAGATCAATTCCAAACCAATTTGAATAAGAGTCTATCAAAACTAAGTAGTGTTGATTGTTCCACTCAATGATATCAGTTGGTACAGTAGACCAAGGTAGTTCAGGAATTGGACTTACCTGAAGTAGTTATCTTTGCCAATGCAATCTGGTACAACTACATACTGAACAAGTAGAAAGAACTCTAACAATATATTTCGATAATGAAGGCCTAAATTCTCTTAGTAGATGTAGTTCTTGGGTGACCAAGATGTAAAATTTGGATGTATTCTTGTAAGGAAACAGGAGCAACAATTTTAGGACCTTTGAAAATAATGCTGTCTTCCATCAACAATTCATCTTTGGAAGGAAAATATGCTTGCACTTCAGGTGATACACTAGATTGCTTTGATGGCCAACCAACATTAATATAGTGATTGAGCTTCTGTGAAATTGGATCAGTCTGAGTGTGATCTCTTAACTCATCAAGTCTATTGATGGAAAAATTATGCACTGACATCACATCAAAGTCAAAAGTTTCTGCATCAAGCTGTTCTGTTGTAAGTCTTGGAGATCTGGATAAGGTATCATCCAAATAAAGCAATTTACCTTTAGTGTAGACCAACTTGAAACTGTACTTTTGCAATTTGAGCATCATTCTTTGTAATCTCACTGGAGCGAATTGTATATAGTTAGAATAGTAACTAATGGTTGATTATCAGTTTCAGTTTGAATAGCTCGACCATAAATATAATCATGAAACTTGGAACATGCAAATACTATACCCAACAGTTCTTTTTCAATTTGAGCATACTGCATTGCAGTTTGCATTAGTGTCCTAGATGCATAGGCTACTGGTCTGCCCTCTTGAAGTCTAACTGCACCTAAACCAAATTTTGAAGCATCACAAGAAAGAATTACTGGTTTGTTCATATCATATCTTAACGTGGGGGGTATGGACATTTTCTGCTTAAGGTCTTCAAATGCCTTCTGATGATGTTCTAACCATGACCATGCAACATTTTTGCATGTGAGCTCTCTTAAAGATGCTGTGAACTCACTGAAGTGTGATATAAATCTGCATAAATAGTTGACCATGCCCAGAAAATGCTGCAAACTCTGTACATTATCTGGCAGTAACCTCTCTAGAATAGCTGCTTGCTTGGTTGGGTCAGGTCTTAAACCTGTACTTGTAAACAAATGACCTATGTATGTAACTTTTGGAAGTCTGTATTTGCACTTCAGAGGATTGGGCTTTAAGTTCACTTCACGTGCTCTGTTTAGAACTTTCTTTAGGCTTCTGTCATGTTCTGCTTCACCATTGTCTCCAACCAACAGATTGTCTACTATGATGGCACATGGATAACCTGAAAAATTTGCTCCATTGCACTCTGAAAAACTTCACTTGCAGAATTGATTCCAAATGGCATCCTTAGGAATCCTTATCTGCCAAATGAAGTACCAAAAGTAGTTAGAAATGAGGATATGCGATCCAGCATCACTTGCCAAAATGATCTCTTTGCATTCAAAACAGAAAATACAGTGGCATTCGGTATTAGTGCTGCAACCTCTTCAACTGTGCATATAGGATGATATGGTCTTTTTAATGCTTTGTTCAGATCTCTCAGGTCAATGCATATTCTGATTTCATCTGAGCCATTTTTGTGCATGGTTACCATGGACGACACCTATTCCATTGGTTCTGTGACTGGACAAACCACACCTTGCTGTACCATTTTATCCAACTGAGTTTTAACTTAATCTTGCATTGCTATTGGAACTTTTCTTGCTGGTCTGACTACTGGAGTGACCTCTGGGTCTAGTTTCATGGAATACGCAACTAGAAGTTTGCCTAATTTGTCATTGAAAACATCAGCATACTCTGAGAAAATAGTTTCTGTAAAACTGGAACTCAGAACTGCACTTACATGATGAACCTCTTTGGCAAAAGAAAGTAGACTCATTCTTAAACTATCTTTTAGACCCATTAAAGATTGCACCAGTCTTTGACTACATAGAATAACAAGTTGTAACAGCTCTCAGCCAAATAACATGAAAGTATCACTGAATCTTCGGATTGAATTTCTTCACCTCCATAAGCAACAAGTCTTACACTACTGGTAACATTGAGTTGTTCTTTAGTTCTCACTCTTGCAAATGTGTCTGCTGATATAGCATTAGACTTTGAGCCAGTGTCTCCATCGAGTTCTGCGGATTTTCCATTAATCTGGACAGTAGAAAATCCTTCACTCCTTGTTAACAAGTTCACTGCATCAACTCTTTCACCAAGCACTGATACACCATCTACATAGAAAGCTGACTGTTTCAGCTCTACTTGATCCACTTGCTTTTTGTGTGACCTTTCTTTATAACTGCTTGAGGCTTGCTTGATCTGCAAAAATTCTGGAAATGATTCAATTTTTTACACTTGTGACACCGCTGACCATATGCTAAGTAATTCTCTCTTTTAGACTCATGATTCACACCACAATTGTGACAGTTTACTGAAACTTGCTTGTGTTGCACGGAGCTAGCATTGGAGCTTACACCTTTCTAGGAAATGTCTGGAAAGCTGAGCACCTTCTTTGGAAATCCTGTAGCTGCCATGTGCTTAGGTCTGTTCTTGCTTGCCAAGTGTTGCATACTATCTACATTGGTCTGGAACCAACTGAAACCATGCTCTTGCCACTTGCAAGCATACTTGTGTGCTTTTCTGTCACCTCATGGATCTGACAAATCTCTATAGCTTTACTCAACATTAAATCACTGTCACAAAGCAAAATCTTCCTCACAGCAGCACTGGTAATACCACATACAAGCCTGTCCTTTATCAGCTCATCTTTTAGATTGCTAAACTGACACATTTTAGCTCTGTTTCTGAAGTCAGTTATGTAAGCTGCAAATGTCTCCCCTGCATAGCTGTCAACTCTACAGATTTTTGTGGAATGTCCAGATTTTTGCCTCAAATTTTTGGCATGTTTCTCAGAAAGTAGTGGTTTTCTGACAAAGCACTGACAAATCTTTGAGGGTTGAAGTCAGAAAATAAAGGCAGACATTTTAGTTTCAGACTTCATACCTTTTGGAAAATTCATGCTAATGCAATAACTGTTATTCTATCAACTTTCTAAGTTTGTAAGAGCAATATTTAAAATGTGCCCCTATTTTTGGGCCTTTGTCCCTCCATTGTTTATGACTTTGTCCAGATTTCTTGCTCTAAAGGGTAGAAAGGTATGCTCCCCTGGCTTCTTATCTCTTGTGTAAAACAAATGCCTCTCTAATGTAATATTTGTCTGGGGGTAAGCATTTCTCTGAACTTGCGCTTCAAACACTTGGGGTCTTCTCTTGATTCAGCTTGTACAACAATATGGAAGTCCTCACCTTCTCCTACATATACTGCTGGTGCATACACAAATGAATGCTCCCTTTCAATGGCTTCTGACCCAGCTAAGTTTAGCAAAATGAATGCTCTTGTGCATGCATCTCTCCCTGCATAAGCTGCTTGTATTAAAATATTGTACTCTTGCTCAAATATCTAACAGTTCTATGCAATATTATGATCAAACTCAAGTGGTAGGGGTTTTCAAAATCCATCTGCAATATTAACATATGCCAACAAAGGGGGTTGCAAATAAGCATAAATATACACACATGCACATATGCCTTTGTATTCAATGCATTTGTACTCTGAACTTGTACTTTTCAATGAGCTTTTTGGAATTATGCAAATAAACAATTTCATAGTACTTTCAAATAACTGGACTTTGCAAAAAAAAAACTACTTGGGTTTTTCGATACTTTTACTGAACTTTGCAAAATAACTGCTCAGGCTTTTCGATACTTTCAGAATTTATTGGTAAAGGTGAAAATGCTAAAGTCATTTATCATCATCTTCTGTACTTCTTGGAACTTTATCAATGAAGTCAAGCATGCTACATCATTCACCTTCATTTACTAAAGTCGTCGCTTTAAGAAACATTACAGAACTTTACAATTCAAGTAAGTAATTTACGAGCACTGTTATACTCTTGTAATGCCCTCTTTTGTGAGAAAACACCTCTCATTAGTGTAAGAAACATGCCAAGTAATTACACAATGTGAACAATTGCATACAGCACACTGAAATGTTCCAAATTGTGGTAGCTTACTAGACTCCTCTCTACAGTACAAGAAACACTCTGTAATGGTGGTTCTTTGCAAATGGACACACCCAGCACAGTAAACTGCTTGAAATAACTGTACTTTGACTGAATTACACAAAGCAGTTGCACTTTGCACACAACACACTCTTTGAAATACATGCACAGTAGTAAGCACACACACTGTAAGCACTTTTACACACTATGAGATACTTCAAATAACTTTAGTTATGCCTTTGGTAGTTGTAGTTATGCCAAAATATAGCACTTTGCCAAAACATGTAGTCACCTTTCTTTATTTTGCTTAATGTGCCCTATATTAGCCTTATTGTAATCGTTTTGCTCATTTAAGCCCTTTTTATGCCCAATATACTTTTCTTGTGCGTGTTTTACTCTAAATATGTCCCAGAAAAAGGTGAACTAGTAGTGAAGTGGAGAAGTACAAACCAAAAACAGCTTCAAGCAAGAAAAAGTAGTGCTCCATACCATCAAATGCTTTAATAAAATGACAAAGCTTTCAGATACAAATGATCTTTCTTTGGTGTCTTACATACAATAACCATAAAAACAGCATTTTAAATATAGTCTAATTACACCACATGACACAGCAAACCTAACAGCAACATCAATTAAAAACAACAATCAGTCTTCTTAAAAGAACAGTCAACCATAAAGAGTGTATACATTTAAACATGTCAAAAGATGCATATACAAAATTTACATATCTAATAAAAAACTATTTTTCCTCACTCTTTGTTGTTTAGATTTTAAGATTGGTTTCAATGTAACCTGTTTATTAAGACCTGGATATTTATCTGCTTCTAGTTGAATAATCCATTCATACTCCTTCATATCTATGCTATTAACTGCATCACCACGCCTAGGATTTGGATACATAACATGTATAGCTCTAAAGTTAAACTGGTGTGTCTCATCACTTTCTCCTATATGTTGGGCCAGAAAGCTGGTTAATACTTTCATGCATTTCTCAGACCTGTGCACTATTATCCTGTTCTTTAACCTTCTCATTGATTTTCCAATGTAGAAACTCAAACATTTGTTGCATGTAGCAAGATATATAATAGATGTTTTATTACATGTTGCATTACAATGGAAGGTATATTTCCTACCACTAACACAGTACATATATTCCATTGATTGATTTATACTAGAGCAACATGAACAATTATGACAAGGAAAGGTTCCCTTTCTATTGAACACAGGAGCAGGTTTATTATTCAGGGAGAAATCCTTGTAACATTAACAGCTTCTTTAGATTACTGCAATTACAATAAGTAAACAAAGGTCAATCCGGAAGCCATTTTTCATGGCCAGGTATGGCCTTTAAGATGTCCCAGTTATTCCTAATAACACATTCTATTGTCTCACTAGCCCTACTAAAGGTCTTAAGATACCTTAGAGATTGTGAAGGAGTTGGATTTACATCATCAGAGCTAGCATACCCCTGCAGGGAAAAATAACGTTTTGCCCTTGAATCTCTCAATTGTAAAACATCATTCCTAGCCAATTATATTTAATTTTCATTATAGCCGCTTTCTAAAATGTCATTGGTCATTTGTTGCATCTGCACTTCACAGACATCTAGTTTAGTATTTAATCTGCTAGCCCAGATGTACTGACTCTTAAATATTCTTTTTGCATGCATACTATTCTTATGCAAGTATTTATTTACTTGCACCTCCTTCTTATATATACATGTCTCCAAACCAGACCCTGTTACTTGTAACCTTATGTCGAAAAAATTGAAAGAAGTTTCAGAGAATGTCACTTCAAACTTTAGAAACTCAACCATACTATTTAGATAGTTAAAGAAATCCTGCAAGTCTATGGAATTTCCATGCTAAACCAAAAAAATATCATCCACAAAGCATTTGTAAAATAAAATATTCAGGGCATATAAATTATCTTGACTGTACACGTTTATCTTTTCCCATTTGCCCAGAGTTAAATTTGCATAAGTATTGGCTACTCTAAACATGCCCAACTTTGCCTCAAATACACTAGTTTTGCTTTAAACTCACTTGTTTTCTGCTTTACACATGCTCATTTTGCTTTATAGTTAATTGTTTCATTGAATACTTTTATCTTAAACATTTTCTTTAGTTAACAAACTTTTCTTGCTTTCTGCTTGCCTGATAATGCGGTCTGTACCCTTGTAATGCCCCATTATTGTCTTTCACATCAAGTAAACAGTTTGTGTTACTTCTCATTACCTTTGTTTCCTTCTGGCTATGTTTGTGCACTTTCCTCTTCATTTTACCTTCACTGTCATCTTTACATCTCATGGCTCAGAATATTTTTCTCTTTTCCATCCTGGTTCTGACACCATGTCACTTTCGTGTTGGTACATGAATAAGCAGATCTTTGTGGGTTCTGTTTAAGCAGCTTTATTACATACAAACACATTACTACTGTTGACTATTGACCCTAACTTAAGTAACTTATATACAATTAATGACTACGGTCATGCATGCTTGCTCCTTAACTGCTTCTACAAAATGGCACTAAGGTTGTGCATGTGTGCGGTTATTTACGTGCACGTACAGCCTCACATGCTTCTTAAAGATACAAGCACACACTCTTTTCACTCTGATCTACAAACCGTATGAAAAATTGTAAGAGGAGAATAGGTATATTACAATGGTGTGTTGCAGTAGATGCACATATTATTTTTTTAGTCAATATCAGATTATTAACACAGAAAGAAAGAAAACAAACTGAAAAACTTTGGAATGGTACAACAGTTTGGAACATGGAGAAAGAAACTTGCTTATGCATATGTATATTATGTCAAGAAAGCATTAAATATAGATGTAACCATAGTGGAACTAGGATGAATTATGGTAATCGACTTGAGATGGAAAAATATGTGGTCAGAATTATAACTTTATATGCATATGTACCAAAAGGAGAGAGAAATGATGTTTAGAAATATTCTTGAATAGGTTTATGTAAATATGGACATTATAGTACTGGGTGATTTTAATTGTAATTTAGGAAAAAATAAGAGCAATTGTGATGTTAAAATGGTTAAAGAAATTATGAGAAGTAGAAAGTTGAGTGTATAGAAGAATAACCACTAAACCTACAAAAAGGATGGAATTAAGACAGAGATAAATTATTTTTAATATCTGCTAGTTTAAAAGTTAAAACAAGGATTGAAGTATGCTGGATTTTCAGATCGTGTGGCTATATGGGTTAAAGTACAGGAAAATGAAGAATATATAAGAATAGGAAAAGGAATTAGATTTAAAATAGAAAAAATAGCTTATGGAATTATGGAAAAAATTATATGAATATGAGAGAGTCTTGTGAGTATTAGACTTTTGGTGGCTTAATTTTAAAGAGAAATAAAAATGTGTTTGTAGAATGTATAAGGAAGAAAAGAAGAAAAGAAAACTAGAGATATAAGATATTAAGTCTAGAGACATTCATAGACTTATTAGAAAAAAAAAATCTTTTTATGAAAAAGAAGGAGAAATATATAAAATTAATCAAATTAAAATTAACAACAACTTGTTATATAAACAAGAATATTGTTTACAATAAAAGAAAGAAGAGGTAGCACCATATTTGAATAAAGAAGGACAAATAATAAGAGAATTATAAAATAAGGAAGGAAAGTAAATAAGACAGCAAGAAGAAATATATGAAATAATTAAAGAATATGTATTAGAATTATTTGTTGAAAGAGAAGAAAGCAGAACAAATTTATAAAGGTGAAAAATTAAATAATGAAGATAATGAGTATTTAGAACAAAAAAATAACTATGGAAGAATTGAATGAAATTCTAAAAGATATTAACATGAATCAGCAAAAACAGACAAGTCCAGCACTAAGGTTAACCGTGAATGGAGACAACTCTAATTATAAAACAAGACACAAACTCCAAAGATACAGACACATTGAACAATAAATTGTTTAATAACTCACAGAGCTTTCAGGTTACAAGAACCCTTCATCAGTGTGTCGAATGATAAATTGTTTAATAACTCACAGAGATTTCAGATTACAAGAACCCTTCATCAGTGTGTCGAAAGATAAATTGTTTAATAACTCACAGAGATTTCAGGTTATAAGAACCCTTCATCAGTGTGTCAAATGATAAATTCTTTAATAACTCACAGAGCTTTCAGGTTACAAGAACCCTTCATCAGTGTGACACACTGATAAAGGGCTCTTGTAACCTGAAACTCTGTGAGTTATTAAACAATTTATCATTCATGTCCATATCTTTGGAGTTTGTGTCTTGTTTTATAACATGAATTTTGTAACAGGACTGGACAGAATTTAATATGGTATGTATAAAGAAATGTAATGGCAAAAAATAATTTTTATAGAAGTTATGAATGAATGGTTAGAAATGAATTAAAGGGAAAGAAATATGTACAGAAGTTATAAAATGTATATTTAAAAAAGGAAGTAAAGCGGAGATAAAAAAATTGGAGACCATTAACATTGAATAATACAGATTATAATTTTTTTTATGAGAACAATAATAAAAGGGTACAAAAAATGGATAGAATATATGATCAAAATATATTCAGAAGAAAAGGAAAAGGAAGTCAAGACTTATTATGCATAATAAGAGAAATAATTGATGATATCATAAATAAAAATGTAGAAGCAACGGTTTTGATAAGGGATATAAGTAAAGCCTATGATAATATTCAATATAAATCATTATGGGGAATTTTGCAAGCATATAATGTAAGCCAAAGAATATTACAAGTAATAAAATCTGTTTATGAAAGGACCTATGTGAAACTAAATGTAAATGGATGAATTGCGGAAGAAATAAAAATAGAATGTGGAATAAAGCAGGGCTGCCCAGCTAGTACTGTTATTTTCTCATTAGTTATAAATGTAATAGTGAAGGAAATTAATAAAATGTCAAGTACTGGTGGATACAAAATAATGAAGGAAGTACAACTGCCAATAATTTATAATTATGCAGATGATATTGCATTAATTGTTAAAAATAAAGTATTGATGGAAGAAGTAAATGAAACATTAAGTACAAATTAAAACAAAAATGGTTTAAGTATAAATAAAGAAAAAGTAAAGGATTTTGTTTTGAAGGTATTATAGGAGGTATTGAGTTCAATGAAAAATATATAGATATATTAGGAATAATATTTGGAAGGAATGAATACAGGCAACAACAATGGGGTAATGTACTCAAAGAAGTAAAGGGTATGACTATTTTTTGGAAATCATATAGATTTTTATATAGAAAAAGCACACTTGTTGAACACCATGGAAATAGAAAAAATGTTTATGTTGCTAACATCTATATGACTCCTATTAAGTAAGAAATGGAACTAATGATGACTACTTTTTCTTTTACATGAGCTCTAGACTGAATCAAGTTAAGACAGGGATTCTATATATGAAAGAAGAGGAGGGAGACTTGGTTTTAATATACCCAATAGTACATACAGCATCTTTAATTTTATATAAGGTATTAAGATAAATTATGAACGAAAATAAAATCTTGATAGAAATGATACTATATTATAAGTACAAAGAATTGTTGGAAGGAATGGAAATTAAAAAAAAGAAGTAAAAGCATTGTAAACAAAGAAATCAAAGAGTACTAAAACAAAATTGTGTTATGGAAAATAAAAAAGAATATATGTGAGAAAAATAAAAAGACTGGAACTTAAATATTATGGAAGCATTTTATTGTATTGATCCATGGAAAGATTTAGAAATGGATAAGAAAAAAGCCATAATGATAAGATATAATAAATATAAAAAGATTAAAGAGTGTAATGAGTTTTATGGAGATTGTCTACTAGTCTACTAGAAAATTGCCAGGTAAGGCAGATATGTCATTCAAGAAAAAGCAAGATAGAATATGTAATAAATGTGGAGAGTTCGAGACTACTGAGTATGTGTTTTTGAAATGTGAAAGAGTTAATCATTTCTGTATAGAAATATATAAACATAATAGGGTAAACATTTTCCTAAAATTTGAGCAAATAAATATGGACATAATAGAATTTGGTTACTATGGTGCACAAAAACAGGAAGAATTGAAGAAAATGGGCAGAGTAATATTTTCTGTTTCATCAACTATATGGAATGAGAGACTAAATGAAATTAAATACAATGGAAAATGGACTTTGACAAAGATTTTGGAGAAAATAATGGGGATAAATGAGTGGGGGATGCTTAAATTTAAGTTTATAATGTATGGAGATCTGTAAATGGATGTAAATAATGTAAATATGTAAATAATATGTAATGTATATATCAATAAAAATCCCTATTCATCATTGTTGTGAGTGGGACCCATTTTGGAGGAGCACTTTCTGGCTCCATTCTAGGTACAGAGGTGACCTGGAGAAACAAGGAGACAGATGGAGAGAGAAGAAGATGATGGAGGGGTGAAAGAAATGAAGGAGAAAACAAATACAGAGATCTGAGAATGTGTGCAGAATTCTGAGGAAATGTTTCAAAGAAACCTGTTTGAAGGAGATGAGTCAGCAAATGCTGGATGTATAATTACAATCCTCCAGTCAGGTGAGTTGCAAGATGATTTACTTAATGAGATGGTAGTGCAAGTGAGCCAGAAAAAAGAGAAGTCTACTGGGGGACATTATAGAAAAAATACAAAAGGAAGATGCAGAGACAATTCTGAAGAACAGTGGTGAGATGGAAAAGAAACCATATGCAGAGAAAGTAAAAGAAGGCAAAAGTGGAGTAGCAGAAAAGAAGGCAGAAGAAAATAAAAAACAGAAGAACGTGTGAAGGATCCAAAGTAAAGAAGAGAAAGAAATGGACAGGTATGAAGTGTGGGACTATCTAATAGCTCCTTTGGGTGTTAAAGCATATGAGTTAAGAGCATTTATTCTTACTAACAAAGAGACATTTTTGACATTATTGTCGCTCGTCTTGTCAGGATAAAACAGATGAACATTCATGGGTTCAGTTCAAGCAGCTTTATTACACACAAACACATCAGGAATGAGGCGTTGTAAAATAAACTTAAAAAGCTTACAAACAGACTGACTACCACACTAATACATGTTGACACTATGGCTGTTCTCTCAAAAAGGAGATGACTAATTGGCTTAAAAAGCAACATGAATTCAATTTTAAGGGTGGTAACCACAAGCAGGCTACCAATACTGACACTTATAGTAAGAAATTGGATGATGTATCAAGATTAATGTTTAAATACAAATCTATTACAATAGAAAATGGTTATCTCAGAGAATGTTTACAACGGAAAATCGTACCCCAAAGGGTTACGGACTTGGAAGTACCCCAACAACGTACAAATGGGTTCGATTTTCCACAAGCAATTACTTGATGTTTTTAATAATTGTGGTATGGAAATTGTAAAATGTATTATTGAGGAAAATGAAAGAAATCTAGATACAATTTTTGAACAAATTAACATTTTAGACACACAAATCAAAGAAGACTTGGTCTTTGAAATTAATGAAGAACGATATAAGTACATAAATTTGAAGGAAGACATTGATCAAAAATGTACAGATTTAGTGAAAAGGAAGACAGAGAAACTAAGAAGGGATATTACGGAGTATGAAAATGACTTAAGTTACCCAAAGCCCCTAAAAAATACTAAGCCCCCTATTAGGCATACTAATTGGTACAACAAAGAGTGGACAGATAAAGAGGTGACAAATAGAAGAGACAACAGATTTGATACATATAATATTGATTATGACACTGAATTTCCCCCATTAATGAGACAGGAAATGGACCTTGGTTTAAATGAGAGTAGGAATGGAAATTTTCACATGGGGGGGGGCAAGAGGAAGGGGGAGATACAGACAAACATAATCTCTAAACCTGTCCTTACCAACGAAAATCAAGGTATAGTAAAAGAGGGGAATAAATGGATGTTAAATGGTTTCACCATATACAATTTTAGTAACATAGAACTAAATAAAGAACATTTTACTCTCATGGAGAAAGGCTTTAAATTTATTCCAAAAGTTAAAGGGAATAAGGTACAAACACTGATTGATATAAAAATTTTTCTGAGCAAAATGAATTTGGAGTTACTATATCACAAAGAAGGGAATGGGTTGGACCTCAATAATTTACAATTAACTAATGACCAAAGAACATTGAAAAACAAATCCATCTTTAACCCCCCCATACAGGCACAATTAAAGAATTTCGAAAAAGTTATGGAAGAAGCGATTATTAAAGCAGACAAAAGGGTAGGATATAGAAATAACTTGGACTCTAAGGAAAAAGAGAAACTGACAGATTTAAGATATGATGAAGGTATTAGAGTCATGAAGCCTGATAAGGATGGGGGGGTCGTAGTAATGGATGTCATAGAATATGATGGCAAGATGAAAGAAATTTTGATGAATGAAACCAAATACAAAGTGGTTTCCAGGAACGAGATAAATCTAGCCTACAAGAAAATAGACATAATTCTAGAAGACATGTTAATGGAAACCCTTATAGACAGTAAAAAGTTCTTGTTCTTGAAAATAGACAAACCCAGGATTCCAATTATTTTCGGCATTCCAAAAATACATAAAGATAAGGTCAATCCTCCTCTTAGACCTATTGTATCAGCGGAATGCTCGAAAACCACACCATTAGCTAGGTTTGTGGACGTAAAAACCAAACACATATGGTTGAATAAGGAAGCAATACTCAGAGATTCTTGGGACCTTTTGAGAAGTATAAGTCCAGAATTATTCGACAAAGACTTAAAGTTAGTAACTATTGATGTGGTAGACTTGTATGGGTCAATACCATACGACGAAGGCACCAGGATGTTTGAGGAAGAGATATTTAAAGACCATAGTTTAACACATGAGGACAAAATAGTGTGCACAGGCTTAATGGACTTAATTTTAAGGAACAACTTTTTGACCCGCAATGGTGAGTTTTTTCAACAAGTCCAGGGGGTAGCGATGGGAGCAGCCTGTGCACCCACTTTTGCCAACTTGGTACTCGCAAACTGGGAAGAGAAATACATTTTTCAATCAGAATATATTAAATATTGTAAGATGTACAGACGTTTCTTGGACGACATTATAATTTTTTGGAAAGGAAGCCTCAACAAACTAGATGAATTTATCAATTATATAGGGGAAACCACTACTTTTCTAAAGTTCACCTATAATATTTCTCAGGAAGGTATAGCTTACCTGGATGTTGAAATTATGAAAAAAAGTAACACCTTTGAGACCAGAGTATTTAGGAAGGACACCTATGTCAATTCGTTCTTACATTACGAAAGTGGTCATCCAAGTTATTGTAAGAAAAATTTAGTCAAAGGACAATTTGTCAGGGGTTCAAGGATGTCCAGTCAGGATGACGACTTTACAAAAGAATGTGACAGATTGGAAAAAATGTTCCTGGAAAGAGGTTATCCAAAAGACTTTATAGAAGAGTTAAGAAAGGAGGTAACAATAGGAAGACAAGGAAGATTTAAACCAATAAAAGGTGAGAAGGAAATTACACATAATATTATAGGACACTCAACAGCTAGTCGATCCAGCTATCAACAAGGACTAGTATTAGAGTATAATGCCCTAAACATTAAGGTCAAGGAGATATTTCAAAAAGAATGGGAAAAATTCAAAACACTGACAGATTTAAAAGTGCTCCCTGACATGACACCCAGAGTAGTGTACAAAAATTCCAGGAATATAAAATATATGTTAGAGGCAGGTAACAATAATAGAAACAGAAGAAAGGGGGACAGACCTAATACATTGAAATCAGGCACATACAAATGTGGTAGTTGCAGACAATGTGAATTTGTACTCAATGAAGAAAAGGTTTTTCTGGAAAGCAGACAAACCTGGATAAAAAGTAAGGGCTATTTTAACTGTGAGTCGCAAGGGCTTGTATATTTAGTTATATGTACAAATTGCACATCATTTTATGTCGGAAAAACTGAAAGATCCTTGAAAAAGAGGATATATGAACACATGTACGACATAAGAAGTAGTAAAGAAACTAATGCACTTTATAGACACTCACAAGTATGTGAAGAGTATAGTTATAGATTTTTTGTATTAGATCAGGTGAAAAAAGATTTTAGGGGTGGTCCATGGGAGGAAATGGTTGGCTATAGAGAACTATGGTGGCAGTTGTATTTGGAAGCCAACAAAACCCCAGGACTAAATGAGTACATCTCCATTACACCATTGTTAAAGTTAAAAGCAGCAAAAATTTGATTATATCTGCCATTATGAAAATAGACAATAGATGGCAGTATATCTCCACATACATAAAAAGTAAAAGAATTTTATAAGCTTCATCAAATTATAAATGTTTAAATAAATTTGTAAATAAAATAACATAAGGAATGTTTTTTAAATATTATCAGGATGATTTTAGGTCAAGTTATTTATTACAATTAAATATATTATATTATAAATTGAGGATGAAAAAGGTTAAGTAATTTTAAAGATTTTACACAGTTGCTCATTTGCACATTTTAAATGGATGAAAGCAATGATTGGTTCTTCTTTTAATTTACTTGTGTATATAATGATGATGACCAAGTCATAACTGTAAATCTGATGAAGTCTTTCATAGGACGAAAACGCATGTTTTAATAGCGTTCATTTTGAGTTATATGTGAATAAACTGTTTCAGCTGGTAAATTTTCCTTGGACTTTCTATTTTTTGGTTTCATTTTTGAAGTCAGCAAATCTGCATGCTTTGGCCTTATTTCTCAAGTCAGTGATATAAGCTGCAATGTTTCACCTGGCTTTTGGTCTCTTGTATAAAATAAGTGTCTCTATAATGTAACATTTGCCTGAGGGTTGCACATTCCTCTAAATTTATGTTTTAAGCACTCAGGGTCTTCCCTAGATTCAGCCAGTACCACAATATTGTGGTTTTCACCCTTTCCTGCATATACTGCTGGTGCATACACAAATGAATGTTCTTGTTCAATAGCCTCTGACCCAGCTAGGTTAAGCAAAATGAATGCCCTTGTTATTGCATCTTTGTCAGAAAAATCTGTTTGTATGAAAATATTGCATTTCTGTTCAAATACTCTCCAATTCTCTGCTATATTATGATCAAACACAAGTGGAATGGGTCTGTGAAATGCCTCTGCCATATCAACACACAGTACTGTAGGTGCTTGAAATTATGTGCAAACATACATGCACAAATATATATGCCAGAACTTAATGCCAGTAATTGTAATTATGCCCAATAGCACAACAGACTCTGAAATAACTGCATTTTGCCAAGTAAGTCTCCTTAGCACAAGAAAACTCTGAAATCACTGTACTTTGTGAAACCACTCCTCATCAGTGTAAGAAATACTTCAAAATGACTGTACTTTGCGAATAAACTGTACACAGTGGAAAAAACTCAGAGTAAAAAACATTTCAAGATGAATGCACTTCGCAAATAAACTGTACACAGCACAAGAACCTTTCAAAATGGCTGTACTTTGGAAATAACTTTGCACACTCAGAGATACTTTGACCAACTCTAGTTATGCTTTGAATGACTTTGGTCAATGTAAAATAGTAGTTTGTGCCCAAACATGGTCTTTTACTGAAAAACATGCAGTCGCCTTGCTCTTTAAGCTCACTTTGCCCTTTTATTGTACTTGCGATGCCCTTTTAATCCCTTATCATTATACTTTTCTTGTGCCCATTTTACTTTAAACATGCTGATTATGTAAGCCAAAAGTAATTCTGAGACCCATATGAATATCTCTGCTAGTTTTATCAAATATCATGGTTTCTAACATTTCATTTAATTAATAATGCATTTTGTATCTTTCATTTGATTAATAATATGTCTTATGGGGTCTATATCAAATGCTTGACACATACACAGAGAACGCTCAAAACTGCAAATGCTGACATCAGCGATTTCTTTCCCTTGGAAAGAAATCTCTTTGCCATCCCTGTAAGTTTGCTGTTTCCCCACTGTAGTGCAATCTCAGAGTTGGTATATTTAGTTAGGGGGATGTGGGGGGCCCCCACTTTGTTATGTTTGTAATGATGCATTTATGTTTTGAGGCAAGTGATTTCTTTCCCAGGGAATGAAATTGCTGATGTCAGTGTTCGCGGTTTTGTGCATTTGCTGTGTATGTGTCGATGAAGAGGTGTTCGCTGCAAAGCCTTTTCGGTTTTGTGATATAGACCCGTTTTATGCTACTCATTTGATTAATAAAGCATTTTGTGCCTTATAAATGCTTTGTTTCATATTCTTTGCCAAATAAATCATTTGTGCATTTTTTCATTACCTTAAGTTCATTTCTGGCCCTTTTTTGTTTGTCTGAGCTCCATTTCATTCAACCAGCTCAATCTGCCTTCACCTTCAACTCTGCACCTCATGACTTAAAGAAATTGCTCCCTTAATCCCAGTTCTGACATCATGTTGCTTGTCTGGTCAGGATAAAACAGATGAATATTTGTGGGTTCAGTTCAAGCAGCTTTATTACACACAAACACATCAGGTATGACGCTTTGTAACTTAAACTTAAATAAACTTAAAAACAGACTGACTACCACACTCATACATGTTAACACTCTGGCTGTTCTCTTTAAACAGCACTGCTGCCTGCACATGCTGACTATTTATATTCACATGCTTACATCTGGAAATGCTTTGTAAAAGTACATACACATGCTCTGATCTACAATTATATTTGAGACTGTGTTTTCTAATGGAAATCTTTCTTGGAGAACATGAAAATAAGAAAGACTATAACCCATGGAATTTTTAAATGATAGTAGTATTTAACTGTAAACAGAAAAGAAAATGCAAGTACAATTTTAACCACAGGTAGAAAGAGAGGCTTTGAAAGGAGATTTGAAAGATTTTTGTAAAGAAGTACTGACATTACAAAAGTTTATGTTGAAAGACGTCTATGGACTGATGACTGGGATTTTAATATTGTGTTAAAAATAGAGAGAAATATATATATATATATATATATATATATATATATATATATATATATATGTTATCTATATTATATATATATATATATATATATATATATATATATATATATATATATATACCAAGCATGATAAATGTGGAGGGGAATATGGGTGTTATAAAATACTGAAGATACTGAAGACAACTTTTTTTTTTTTCTTGTAGAAATGAAAGGCATTTGATAAGTAACTTTGAGAAAAGAAAATGTTATATTTTTGGGGAAATGGGACATGATGCAAAAAAATGTGAGTTGAAACGTTATAAATGTGATGTGGATGGATTGCAAAAATGCAAGTAAGAGTAAAGGAAAATAAAAAGAAAGCTAAGACAATGAAAAAAGGGAAGACATTTTAGAAGTAGCAGAAATAGAAGATACATTAGATATAAAAAATAATAAAGAGGACATAGAACAAGGTTCTCAAGTAAGTGATGAAGAAAACATAAATTGGGAGGTAGTCAATGGGAAAAAAGAATTCTATTGATAAAAAAGTAAAAGACAGAAAAAGAAAATTTAAAGGGATAAGTAAAAAAGAAAATGAAAGGAAATGGAACAAATGAGGAAAGACTACAGACAGTGAAACTATGGGGAGGAGAGATAATCTGAAATTTGGGAAATGAGAGTTCTTCTGGAATAGCTATATTATGTAGAAATACAGTAAAGACATTAGCTGTAACTTTAGCAAACATGGGAAGATTAACCATTGTAGATTTAAAATGGAAAGAACAAGTATATAGAATTATGACATTATATGCTTACACTAATTGTTGTAAAGGAAGGGAAAGCTTATTTCATCAGATTTTAGACTATGTATTGATAAGTATGAATATCATAATAACAGGATACTTTAACTGTGATTTAAGAGGCAAGCATAAAATAAAAGGAAATGATAAAAGAAAAATATTAGAAATATATGATGTGGTAAGTTAAAACTTTGGGACAAAAATCATGGGCTTATAAAAGGGGTATGTATAGAATTGAAATAGATTATTTTATAGTATCAGAAGGTTTAGTTATAGGGAAAGGGGAGGTAGTTGAAACAGGATTTTCTGATCATCTTGCAAATGTTGTCACAGTGGGGGACGGTAGTGGGGATAAGCTTCCATAATCTGTTAAATGATCCCATGGCATGCATCTCTAATATCCTCTGGCAACTCAGGTCCAGCTCCTGGCCTTCATGCATGGCTTTGTTTCTAAGTCTGGCGAAAGTGAGAAGGGATGAAGGTGGATGACTGGTGCCTTAAAAACAGTTGTTTAAGGAAGGTGAGGCACATCAGCCTGGAAAGGCAGCCCACCTAGGAGAAGGCAAACTCCGATTTAAAACCCTCGATGGCTTTGGGAGTAAACCCAAGGAAATCCAGAGATGGCCCCTAAGGCAGTTTAAGGTTGTGCCCAACCTTATTCTGGCAGCTCCTATGATCACACTGATGCCAGGTTGTACTGGCGTTGCCTTTCTGCTTAGATTACTTCAGTGTCATGGAGAGGGGGGAACCTTCTGCTGGGCATCACCTGATTCCTCAAATTCGCTTGCTCAGGCCTGTGCCCTGGAGAGGACACTCCTGCTTCACTCTTTGAGTGATGACACACCACAAGAAGTAGCAGATATTGGTAATAAGCCAATGCACTCAACTGGCATAGAGTGAGATACCAGGAGCTGCTTCCAATTGTAGGAGCGAGCCTTTGATCTCAAATGGCAGTTACAATCCACCTTAAGCTGGGTTGTCCCCGGCCAAATAGGTGCTGCCTCACCATGATCCACTTGCTCCACTGGATATGTGGAGCTTAGGGAAACTGCAACAGGTGGATCATTAACCATATACCTAGAAAAACAAAAAAGCATTATGGAAAATCTGCAGAAAAGTGATGCTTGAAATACAGCAGTCATTAACAATAAGTTGAGCAGATTGCAGATGGACATTGTGGCTCTCCAGGAAACAAGGTTCCCATCCATTGGATGTCTTAAGGAGAAAGACTTTACTTTTTTTCTGGCCTGGGACTCTTCCAGAAGAGACCAGGGAACATGGTGTTGGTTTCACAATCAGAAACAAGCTCATTGGCTCAGTCATAATAATAAACATGGGAAATAAGAAACTGCAAGAAATGAAGGTACAAACACTAGTGGTCATGGTCAACATTATCAGTATCTATGCTCCTACTTTAACTTCTACCCAGGACGTCAAGGACAAATTCTATGATGAACTTAGTTCTGTCATCATTGATCACTTCCCATGAACCATTATTAATTCTTGGTGATTTTAATGCCAGAGTTGGCAATGACCATCACAGCTGGCCATCTTGTCTGGGGCATTTTGAAACAGGAAAGATAAATGAAAATGGGCAGTGCCTCCTTGAACTTTGATCCCAATATGACCTCTGCATAACCAACACCTTCTTCAATGTCAAACTCCAGCGCAAAGTTTCATGGCAGCATCCAAGATCGAACTATTGGCACCAATTTGACTTTGTCCTCACCAAATGCAGCAGTTTAGGTAGTGTCAGCGTAGCATACAGTAAACACAGCTCAGGGTGTGATACTGACCACTAGCTTGTGTGTAATAAGGTGAACATCAGACACAAAGATTCTTTCACTCTAAAAAGGAGAGGAGGCCATGCATTGTCATAGGCAAGACTCTTGACCCTTCAAAAGTGCATACGTTTGTTAAAGCATTTGAAGAGGTTTTGCCCTGCCTGGATGACACTGGCATCAACAAGAGATGTAAAAAAACACAGGATGCTATCTATAACACTGGAATATCTGTCATTGGGAAGAAGATAGTCAAGTCTTCTGATTCGGTTGAAGCCCACACTGAAGTTCTAACACTGCTGGTTAAGAAGAATAGACAGGCACTGGCTGTATTTAGGTCCTTTCCCAATGAGGAGAACTTGCAGGGTCTCTGGTGTGCTTGGATTCAAGTGCAGCAGGTAGCTTGGTGATATGCAAATGATTGTTGGTTCCAAATTCGCTTCAAGATTCAGCAGTCAACAGACATTGGTAACATGTGAAAAGTGTACGATGGGATTAAGCAAGCCATTGGCCCATCACAAAGGATGATCACCCCACTTAGGTTGACCATAGGTGAGGTCTTGAAGGACAGAACCAAGCAGATGGAACACTGGGTGGAGCACTGCTCACAGTTATATGCCAGAGAGACCATAGTTACACAGAGAGCCCTGAATACCATTGATCCTCAGCCAGCTATGACTGAACTTGATGCTCAGCCCTCCTTGGAGGAACTTAAGGATTCACTAAGAGCACTCTATTCAGGACAGGTCCTTGGGAAGGATTCCTTCAGAAATCCTTAAATGTGTTAGGGATAATCCAGTCTCAGAGCTGCATGCAATACTTTGCCAATGCATGCAGCTCTAATCTCACAGCTGCATGCAATACTTTGCCAATGCTGAAGGGAAGGCAGTTTTCCACAAGATATGATAACTTAGTTATTATCTGTAAGAATAAGGATGACAAAAGTGATTGTAGCAACAATTATGGCATCTTCCTTCTCTGTACCATGGGAAAGCTGTTTGCATATGTGGTTCTGAAGAGGCTCCACATTCTTGCAGACAGAGTTTACACCAAGTCTCAATGTGGATTCAGAGCTGGGCAGTCCACTGTAGACATGGTTTTCTCTGTTTAGCAACTATAAGAAAAAATGCAGGGAGCAGAATAAACCCTTGTATGTCTTCAATGATCTGACCAAGAAATTCAACTTCCTCAATAGGAAAGGTCTGTTAAAGATTGGCTATCCCCCAATACTGCTTAGCATTATCAGGGATTTCTATGAAGGCATGAAGGGGGCAATCATGTATGATGTATCCACATTCAAACCTTTTGAAATTCTAAGTGGAGTAAAGCAGAGGTGTGCACCAGCTTCAGCATTGTTTGGTATCTTCTTTTTGATTCTGTTGAAATTTGCTTTTAGAACTGCTACATAGGGCATGTTTCTCCAAACTAGAATGGCTGGCAACCTCTTCAAGCTGTTGAGACTTAGATCAGAGATCAGAGTGCTTAGGAAGCATGTAAGGGAGTTTCGGTTTGCTGATGATGCAGCTACTATGGCTCACACTCAGCAAGAACTTCAGTCACTCATGACTCACTTTGTGGATGCATGTATGGAATTTGGCCTCACAATCTGTTCAAAGAAGACTCAGATAATTGGCCAAAATGTGGCAATGAGCCATCAATCAGTGTGAGTGACTATGAGCTATTGGTTGTCCATGAGTTGGTGTACCTAGGCTCTGCAGTCTTTGACCACTGAAATTGCTTGGCAGACATGCCTATGCCATCAGCACTCCTAACTAATGCATACAGATAAAGATGTAAAAGCCTTTCCTTCAGATTTTTCTTAAATGCATTCCAGCATATGCTGTATGTAGCTGACCAAATGGAAGCATACCTTCTGAAGTCCAGTATACCTCTGTACAGATATATCCTGAAGAAATAGAGTTATCTGCAATTTTCCCAACATACACTAGTCTCCCCACTATCAGTTTTCCTAGCTACATGGTTGCATTTTTATATGGGGTAGATTCAGGGCTGTTAGCATAGTTAAGATGCAAGTGATGTGTGAACTCATTAGAACTGCTGAACCCCCAAAAATTGGATCCATGTATGATATGTAAACATAGTGCAGGAACTCTGCTATGGTTTGTTTTAATGGATTACAACTGTGAATGATTAGTGCTTGGGAGAAGGAAAACACTACAACACTGCAGGCTGCCTTACTTCCACTGGCTGTGTCAGGTTTGAGTTACAAAGTGTTAGGTGTAAGGCTGGAAATATAAGTAAGCAGCACACAACTCACAGGTTGTCTTCCTTAACATCCAACCTACCCTTCATTTGTTGGTAACTGCATATGATATTATTTGCACTTAATATCTTCACAGATTTTAAGGTCAATAATATAGAATGGCTTGCACACTGCATGTCTCAGATTACTTCTCAGATAAATGAAGAATAGCCAACAAACACAGAAATGCAAGACAGAGCTGTATGTTTACAAGCAGTAATCATGACAGCTTGTCTGATCACTAGGTGCACTACATCCAAAACTAATAAATGTACAAATAGCACTTCTATGGTTTGCTATCACTGCAGATGCTGTTGCAGTTTGTTGTGTGCAGACTGAGTTCAGTTCTTTGTTGCAAAGCTGTGTGCAAAGAGGGATAAGGCACCCATCCTGTGTTCTGATAGTGCACTGGAGCGGAAGTTCAAATCCAGACTTATGTAGAAATATCTTGTGTGTATTTCATAGATTGCTTTTCCTCATTTCAATTACCTCTCCTTTTTTTTCTTTTTTTTTTTTTTTTCGTGATGCTCTGCTTAGTGCAGACATGGGAACTGGGGAAAAATGAATGTGCGTATCTCATTTGTGTAAAGTGCAAACTGGACAACTGGCAGAACAGGACCCAGACAGCCAAAAATAGAAACCAGATATATTCAATTCATACTATTGGGCATCGTGCAAACCCGCTAAGTGATGTTCTGTGGTGGTAAACAGCGAGACCTTAAGAATGATTAGTAAAATAGGAAGGGTCATGTTACTAGTCCTGTGGCAACAGGTGTAAGTATAGGACTGGAATGCAGATAGTCCTTGGTTCCAGTACAGGGTGTGCAGCCTTTGTTTTACTGTTGTGACATTGCAGGTTGTAGCAATGAACTGCAGCATAAACAAATATTTCCTCAACCTTTGTGTGGGAACAGGTATAAGTGTAGGACTGCCATACACATGATCCTGTGGTCAAATACAGGATAGGGCATATACTTTTACTGTTGTTCCACTTCCCATTATAGTCAGTCTCACTTATGACACTAATGACACTTGACATAGTGGAGCTGATATTAATTAGATGTATAAGGGCTAAGACATTAGTACTGTGCCAGTTTTTTATGTATATATGTACATATTATCACATTTATTATCACATGTATGACTGTGAGTATACTGTGTGCTATATTCCTGAGGGTATATTTCTGCTATCTGGACTGGCATGGCCCTTCACATTTACCTAACACACATACACAACTGCCTATATATCCAAAAGCCTTGAAATTGCAACTGCAGTTATGTAATACCTCATTGCCGCGCTCCGCTTACTATCATGCAAACATGGTGCTCTGAGGTATGCACTGCTGAGCACCATGTTTGTGCAATGGTAAGCAGAGCACAACATTTTCAAACAGTGTGCACACTCCCAGTAAATGTGATAACTGAAATTGGTGGGAAAGCATCATTCCCCATTGCTCTAGATCCATGGCAGACGTGGCAGGCAATTGTGGGGGAGGTGTCAGATTTAAGGCACATAGATGGGATGTATAGGAATCCAAGATTTTTACTGGACTCCTAGTTAAGAACCACAGTGCCTGGCTTCTGCAGGGAGACTAATTTGGCTCCCAGCAGAAGTCAGAAGCTTTCAGTACTTTAGTCCAGGCTGTAACCAGTGCCACCGGCATCCCTCACATTGGTGACCAATGTAGGCATCACTACAGTGACCTATGGAGGAGGAAGAGGGATACCCTCAACTGTTGGATCAGGGAATGTAAGACTGTGGACATCCCACACCTGTGTAAGTATCAACTACAGAGAGTACCTGTAAGACTTAAAAGCTGACTATGGGTAAGACTGGTATTCATAATGGTATTCTGTTCTGTTCTGTTTTTTTCCACAGCTGCCCATGATCATGAGGTAAATGTCCAAACCCATGGGGCTAGATTGGTGAGGATGAGGGAAGCATGTGGTATGTATGCAGCAGAAGAGTAGTGTTATTGTAGCATTAAAAGTTAAATATCTCTTTTTTTGGTATTTTATAGAGTTGCATAAAATTGAGCATACATATCTCAACTGTAAAAACAAATATGCATGCATTAGTCTGTAGTATAAACCAAGAGTCCAATATTAGAATATTAAATTGAGCATGCATATTTCAACTATAAAAGCAAGTATGCATGCAGTAGTCTGCAGCACAAACCAAGAGTACAATATTAGACTTTAGTCAGAGGTTGTGGATTCAAATACCACATTTCCAAACCATACAATAATGTTAAGTCTTCAATTATATTTAAATTAAATTAATGTCGCACAGCTTGTTAGCCATACCTAGTTATTCTTTCTGTGGAATATGCACAATTGTCTGATGGTGCGGAACACCAGTCAAGTTGTTACCCCAGATGCATGTGTGCTACCTGTTCTGCTTATGCACACACTATATGCATAGTTGTTTGACAACATTAATTGCATGTATATCATTTGTGACAGTGTGGATTGTGCCATATACATATATATAAACACACACAGACACACACACACACACACACACACACACACACATATATATATATATATATATATATATATATATATTAATAAGTGCTACAGTAAAGCTGTACAAAAGTTCTGATAAAAAATAACAACCACAGCAATGTACTATATAAATTTAATAGAACAAAAAAAAAACATTTTTTTTGTTCTATTAAATTTATATAGTATGTTGCAGAGGTTGTTGTTTTTTACCATATATATATATATATATATATATATATATATATATATTTATTTTTATTTATTATATTTGTTGACCGGATATGTCTGACTGGACCAGAGACCCATTTTTAGTGGAGATCCGGGGAGAAAAGCTACACAGTAATATTTAACAACAAACAAATACATAAAAACAGCAAACAGTGCAATAGAATTATTTTACAACATCAAGAAACAGTACAAAGCAAGGTCACGTTAACTAGTGAAGACCCAGGGGGAAACCTCTACACAACACAAACAAGTAGCAGTAAATATAATACGATCAGTAGAACTGAACAATTACTGTAGCAGGAACAACCAAGTAGCAGTAAATATAATACAATCAGAAGAACTGTACAATTATGGTACCGAATGAGTAAACAGTAGATAGTATATAAGTTAAAGTTAAATGTACATGTTACATGTATATCATTGCAATATACACATACACATGCACACGCATATATCTATCTATATATATATATATATATATATATATATATATATATATATATATATAAATATATTCATATATGTATATATATTTTATATATATATATATATATATATATATATATATATATATATATATTCATATATGTATATATATTTTATATATATATATATATATATATATATATATATATATATATATATAGTATATATATGTGCCATGCACACAAGGCAACTAGCCTGTATTGCCCATACTGTCACATGCAGGTATAGCAGTGTCCCTCCCAACACCTCCTGCAGCTATTACAGTACCAGGACAGGGTGCATGATTACCCTCACAGGGTGTGGATGTATCATAATTGCTGTTCAAGTGTGTGTGTGTGTGTGTGTGTGTGTGTGTGTGTGTGTGTGTGTGTGTGTGTGTGTGTGTGTGTGCAGGTTCATCTCTATCACTCCATATCGCATATGGTATGTCAGTGGCATGGTATTAGTGGTGGTCTTATTCTGATATTGTCCATGATTGTGGTTGATTCTTGTAATATTTTCCATTATCCTTTCCCTGTGGCCACCTTGTTGGACACCTCTGCTGAGAGTACACTCATATTCAGGCATATCAGTTTGCACAGCTTCACAATATGCACCCTACCCCATTTATATGTCAGATCCCTGATGGATGCTCTCTGCATTATTCATGTAAGGATGCTTATCTCATACAGACATGCTCCCCATTGTTATACCACCTTGTGCAATGGTAACAGACAACACATTTTCACTGTACAGTCTATACTGTACATATAGATATGTGTTTGGTGTTGCTGCTACAACCATCTTCGACTGACATGTCCTCCTCAGCTGTACATGAGAGAGTTTAACCTGTCCTCTTTCCTATGTTCCTTCCTATGGTTCATCTTTGTGCCCCTATTCAATACACACACTTCCCCTGAGTGAACATTTTACATGGCAGATCATTAACACATCTTCAGTACAGAATGCCAGGAGTAGGATATCACAGTACTCTGCACCATAGGTTTACTGTCTTGTTCTGTATTTGGACTATATACTTCACATTCATGCCTCTCAACTGTCCAATTATTCCCAGGATGTCCAGATGTTTTCTTTATCAAATTTGTGGCTTTCTGCCATATCATCATGATCATGATGATCTCTGGACTGATGTGACTCACTATTAACATATATTTGAGTGCATACCTCTCAACTGTCTTGATTTGTGCAGTATATGCAGTTTTTGTCACATATTTGTGTTTTTTCCTCATAACATTTCTATTTTCTGACAAATCATTAGTGTGTCATTGCAGAGTGAAGTCAGAAACTGATGACGGACATTTGAGTTTTAAACTTCATGCTTTTCAGAAAGTTCATGCTAATGTTCAATATTACAAATCTGTCCTTATTATGGCCCTTTGTCCACATATCTTGCTTAAAGAGGATGACGGGTATGTTTGAGTTTCATTTTGCAACATGTCTATCTAACATCTATGGCAGATATGTCCCTGTTTCTAGTTAAATGTCCCCGCATTCTGCTGGACATTGTGGATATATGTGCAGAAACAGATTTACAGCTATCTGTGAAGCTCTGGTGGTCATTGTGGCTTTCCGCGCAAATCCGCAGACAGTAGGTGGTCTGCTTTAAACAGAATTGTATCCACATTCATTTACATGGTTTCTTGGCCAGCAATACTGCCATGGAACCTAACTTAGGCATGCCACACATCATTAATATGAAATGGTGTGCTACCACTCGTTGCACACCATTGCATAAACATGTAAACTCTGGGTAGGCTCTGCACAAAGCCTACACAGACTTTATTAAATCCTGGGATGTGTTTTGTAGAAGACAACAATGTATAACAAATTTAGAAGTAAAACAACTGTGATTCCAACATTTTATTTCTTACCAAATGTTAATTAGAACATTAAATGTCCACCTGTCAGTGTTATTTGAAAAAGATTGGTATTTTACCTGACTAAAGATATTTGTACTACAATCAACCAAAGATTTATTTTTCTATTTTGCAAGATAGACCCAATATGTATCAGTGAATGAATTGTTTGTCTTTTCAAGAGCTTTACAATGATACAGGGTAAGACAGGGTAGCCCAATGTTATTTTATAATATTACACAATTAATGCAAATTATGTATATTATACTTTAACTTCAATGCACCAATATTACTCTACAAAACCTTGCATAATAAATGGCAACAATATGAGGCAAAACTGTGTGACAATGTTATGCATATGATGGTAATTTTTTTAGCTGCAGACTACACTGCTTTTGCAATATTAATTTCAATAGTAAAATATAGATATTGTTCATAAATGCATATATTTATTTCTCTGCAAGCTTTGGCATTGGTAACCAAGTTATAATGTCATTTTTTCAACTAAAATCCATTGGTTTATATGTGCCACCCCAACATGAATGTGTCACAATCCATTTTTTAATGTAAAGGTAGAAAACACGTGATGTTTTTCATAAACTTTTTGCATATACTCACTAATAACATGCATTCGACACAGGCTTTTTCAATGTTAATGCCTATCACATGCAGTTATCATGCAGCTCACTGTGAGACCTGCAGTTATTGATAAATTAGTCTCAATATTAGAATACTGCCAATGAAAGTGTGATCAAAATTTCATAATTTTCAGACATTTCTACATGCACTCCTTTTCAATCATTTAGTGATTATATATCCCACAATTTTAGTTTCACTAAGCAAATATACCAAATCATGTCTAATTCTATAGTCTTAAATATTACCTAATGATTAAAGTCATAACTGATTTGCAAAAAAACACACATTAGGAATAGAATAAACATAATGAAGCAAAATCAGAGCATTCTGAAAAATCAGGGAATAATGAGAACGACTCATATACTTCTGCAAAACACACATACACCCATGTGCTCTCACACACACACACACAAACACATACACACACACACACACACACACACACACACACACACACACACACACACACACACACACACACATACATACACACTTGCTTTGACATGCAGATATGCCCACTAATTACAGTGATTTTACTGACTGCACTTCTGATGTTTCACTATCAAAGGAATTGCACGTATTATTTCTTTTCACTAAATGTAACTTTACTGAATCACAAATGAATAAAAAAATTGACTAAAAACACATTTGACTGAAGATTCATCTCAGAGCATCACGTTTGACTTAAAAACTTTATTAGACCAGCATACCTTAAAAATGTTATACTTCAAAGGGTGCATGTCCTCTCCAATCTCACACTGCCTTTACTTAAATATATTAACTCTGTGGTCACAAAAAGTGAAAAAAAACAACACACAGAATCACTGCAGATGCACAAATACATTTCAAAGAGAACTTTTTAAAAGAAAATACACCTGAAAAATGTTTTTTTGCAGGGTACAAGCCCCATGCACCAACCATGTGGGAGGCTTTGCCACCCCCTCACTTAAATTTTCAAACTCTACTGGCCCATAACAATGGAGACAAGAGAAAAAACATGCACGGTGAATAAAGGCATCCATGTGAGCACAAAATGGGTCTATGTCAGATTACCTTTTCTGAAACTTGAAAAAAATATCAAAGAGACCATATGATTGAGTTTCTGAAAACTCAAACAACAAAAAAAACCCCCACAAAAATGTACCTTTTTTACATTTTTGCAGGGAAGGCAAGCCCCCCCTGTACCCCCCATGTTTGTTGCTGTGTCTCCACACCTCCTGAAAATTATATATACCAACACTGAGATCGCACTGCAATGAAGAAAAGGGTAAATTTCCTGATCCTCACTGTACCACAATCTCCATTCAAAAGCTTCAAGTTTTCAAAAACACGATCATATGGTGTAGACCATGTGGAGTTTGAGTTTCTGAAAACTTGATCAACTCATAGGGACCCCACAAAATGTACCAACATTAACTCTCTGCAAATTTTACAATTTTAGTCAATCGTGATTCAATGAAATGTAACTGGTGAAATAAGTCAGTTCTATTAAGTCATTTGTGATTTTGAAAATAAGATTCAGTCAAAAGAATTTCTACTGAATCAATACAGAAATAATAGCAATGGATCCATCATAGTTGTCAGCCACATTCAGTAAAATTTATCGCAACTCGCACCCTGCACAGAAATATCAGAATGCGGCAGTGAACACTTATGGCAAATGTTTTATATTAGAAAGTTGCTATAATTGCAAGTTTGCTTTGGCATGCATTTTTGAAAAACAAGAAGTCTAAAACTAAAATGACTGCTGTTACTTTTTGATTGCAGTCTTAAATGATTTGCCAGAAAATAAAACACACTTCATAAGGAATAAACCAATCATAGAAAATCAAGGGCATTCTGAAAAATCAGGGAGAGATGACAGCAACCTGCTATAACACTTTTGCCTATGTGTGTGCAAACACACACACACACACACACACACACACACACACACACACACACACACACACACACACACACACACACACACACACACACACACACACACACACACACATGCACACACACACACACACACACACACACACACACACACACACATGCAGACACACAACACACACACACACACACACACACACACACACACACACACACACATGCACATGCACACACACACACACACACGCACATGCACACACACACACACATGCACACACACACACGCACATGCAGACACACAAGCACACACACACACACACACACACACACACACACACTAGGGGCGGCTTGTGCTATTAGACTACAGGACTACAGCCCTCCCCAGCTGTAAAAGGAAAATAAAAAATTGAAATAAAAAAACAAGAAAAGAAATAGTGAGGCCCGGAAATCTGTGCATGTGTGCTCAGTATTCCCAGAACTCCACACATGCATGCAGGAATCCAGACTGCTGTAACCAGTCCAGATTAGGAAGATGTCATCAGACTACAGAGATGTCCAGACAGTTACAACTGCATAGACTGGAAGGGGATCAGACTGCAATGTCTGCAGGCTGGATAGCTTCTCCCGCCGGAAGGACTTGTATTCTTAGAAACTCAGGAAATATACCTGGTGGCTAGAGAATAACTCAGGCTCAAACTCTATACCTTGCGGGCAGGTAGCAAGAGCCTGAATTCCCTACCCACCACCTCTTGAGAAAACAGTTCAGATTTTTGCCTCATATTTTTGTTCTATTATGCTCCTCATAAACTCTGTGGTTTTCTGGATTTTCAATTCACTAAATAATGGCAGGCATTTGACTTTCAGAATTCATATTCTTCAGAAAGTACATGGTAACACAAAACCTTTTATTCTAGCAATTGTCTACATTTATAAGATCAATATTTGAAAATTGTCCCTATTTTGGGGGCTGTATTCCCCCATTAATGGCTTCGTCCAGGTGTTTTGTGCTAAGAGGTTGAGAGCTATGGTGAGAACTGAATTCACTAAATGGTAGCCATTTAGGTTTCAGTCTTCCTGTCTTTCAAGAACCAGCTGATTTGGCATAGTGGTATGTTGCTCTGACTATAGTGCACAGAGTCCTGGGCTCAAGACTTGGCAGTGAAATGCATGGTGGTAATACAGCATTTTATTCTAGCAACTTTCCAAGACTATACAAGCAACATTTCAAATGTTTCCTTGGTTTTTAGGCTCTCCCAATACATTTTGGCTTTTACAGATATCTTGTGCTGCAAAGCTGAGAGATACAGTTCAGTGTTGAGTAGATTTTACAAGGAGCTGAGAGCTTCAGGGAAGATAAGTTTAGTACTCTTTATAGTGAGTCTGCTTGTATTGTTAATAGGACAACAGGTAGTTAGTGTACTTGCTTTTGATGCAGAAGGCTGTGGGTTCTACACGTACAGTATGTAGATGCATTGCTGATACTGTACTGTGTTGTACTTTTAAAGGGGGTGGATGCTGTAGTCCCAAGAATGTCCTATTTGGCAGAGATACCTAGTAACTATGAACCTGTTATCAGTTTGCCATCCATTCCCTATTGCAATATTACTAGCTTACCATTTTGTAATGTAACATAGGCAATTTATTCCTCAAGAGCAACAGGCACTTTATTTGTAGATGAAATAATGAAATATAAAGTTGTTTGATAACAGCAACCTCTTCATTAGTTACAGATCTCTTTAATGTGGAATTATTTAGATGATTTTTACTTCTGCAGAGATTGTGCATATGTACTGATGCTGGTGGATTGTAGAAGTTTGAGTAGACTTTTATGATGGAAATATTCTGAATTGGGAAGTTTTGTCAATATTGGTGCATGCATTTTGTTTCATTGTTTACTGGAAAAATGTTCAAAACAATAAATTTAAAATGCCGTCTAACAACTGTACTGTATTATACAAGGAAGGTGTATCAAAAAACACATGTATGTTTTGTGTGCAAGGGGCCTATGATTTGAAAACAGCCCAAAGGTAATCTTTATCTGCCACTAGACCGATGTATTTGCTTTGAATGTGGGTTTCAATGCTGTTTCAATGGATGTGAGTTTCAAGGGCAGAGAAGTTTTAATGCTAAGTCTATTTTCATTGTGAGATTGCATTGCTTTGTTTAGCAGATGTCTATTAGTGTTTGTGCTGTAAAAGGTAAAATAAAATTTTAAATCAAATCCAAATCATCATAGAAGTAAAGCAGTATGCACATTACAGTGTTTATGGTAAATGGGGTGAAATAGCCAAGTAATGGGACATTGGAATGGTTGCAGGGGGGAGGCCCCATTCAACCATGATTTTGTGAGGGGGAAGGGTGGCAAACTAAAAGACAGCCCTGGCTGAACTATACCTCTCAACTGTCCAGATTTTCACAAAATGAATAGATTTTTGCTTCTTATTTTTGGTTTGTTACTGATAAAATGTGTGGTTTTCTGGCAAATCATTTAGGAATGAAGTCACTAAATAATGACATACATTGATTTTAAGATTTCATACATTTCATAAAATTCATATTAATGCAAATCATACTATTCATAGGTTCATAGGTTCATAGATTAATACTAGGTTAACTGCCCTTGTGAGCCATTTTAAGCCTAGCCAATTATCCCTTGGGAGAATCAAACCCTGCACCTTGTGTTTGTAAGGCAAACACCTTATCCATTAGGCCACCCTCCCAACCCTTTTTTCTAAGTTTATAAGAGCAATATTCAAAAATTGTCCTTATTTTTTGGGCCTTTGTCCCACTTCTATTTATGGCTTTGTCCAGATTTCTTGCTCTGAGGTTGAGAAGTATGTCAAACGTGTCAGGGCCATCACCATCAGCCAGACACATTTCAAATTATGACATAGTTGTTGCACCCCACTATGACACATTTCGAATTATGACATAGTTGTTGCACCCCACTCTCCCATGTAGTGACTCTGGATGTGCCCAAGCAAGACAAGGACCAGTTATGCAGTGTAAGTGTGCCGAGTATCCCCCCATGTAAGGTAGGCACAAGTACTACAGTGGTTTTTCATCTGTCCTTGATTTTGCATAATGTTCTGGTTTTCTGTCATATTTTTATACTGTTTATTTATGTTTCTTATTATTCAGAAAATGCATGTTGTTGCAATGCCTGTTGGTCTGTGTTTAAGTAGCAATGGTTTAATGACCATCAGGTAAGCTTGTCTGCGACTGTAAGATGCAAGTAAGCTTTAATAAGCATACTGTTAAAGAATTACCATCATTGAAAGCCTTTCTGTTGTTGTCATGCAGAGAATATTTACATACCTAGATAACTCAAAAGTCTTAGGTATTGAAATGTATATGACAGTATTTGTAATAAAGGGCAGGAATGCAGTATTTTCAGAAGCTCATTACATTTTTGGAGACTTGCAGTCATCTTTTCAACCTTTACCCATAAACTAAACAGAATGCCAATCTATCATGTGTGGTCTATAACCTGTGCAATAATCCTTTAAGCAATTTATCTTGAGCTTGTTTCTTGTTTGTTGTTCGTTTTCTACTTTGATCATGTTTTCCCCATGAAACAAGTAAATAATTGTTGTTAGGCAGCAGGTCTTTTTTAGATAAGAAACATTTTTGCAAGTGGGGGTATCACAGAGATTGCTACTTTCAGCATGTTACTTGGTACTTTTATAAAGCTGAATATAAATTATAATTAGAACTGCAGTGCAAGGAGAAGTGGTCTGAGTTGAGTGCTGCTTATTTTTTTATACTTGATTTTGACTGTCATTCCAGTAATGTATTTAAAAATTAATTTATTTTTTCATGCCTCACAACCTTTTTGTTTCCATCTAGATATTAAGTAAGCTGTCATGTAGCCAATGCATTGAAATATTTTTTCTTCTACACTTGATTTTGTCTTGATTGGACTCTCATAATGATGGTTTGGCACATTGGGCAGCGTGTTTAATTAAAGGCCCAGTTTTTGTGGTTTTGAGCATAGCCCCACCCCTTTCTGGTTGTCCACCCCCCATCAAATTGGCCCCACCCATTCAACTGTTTCCTGCAGCCCTCCTTTGATTTGAAGTCGCCAGCTGCCATTGACACACACACACACACACACACACACACACACACACACACACACACACACACTTACATATATGATCACCAATTGCAGTGATTTTATTAATTGTGTACACCTAGAAAATCTAATTGCTCGGACAACCCAGAGTCAGTGAGATGCAGGGACATTGCTAAAGATGACAACTATGCATGGTACCCACCAGGTTATGAAGGTCAGAGCAAAAGTTATGAACAGTTTAGCACAAAAATACATTATGAAAAATGTTTTGTAAAGTTACAGAAGTGTAGTTTTGCTTGCTAAAACTAAACTGAGTTTCTTACAAAAATAAATGACTGGACATATTTTGCTTCTATTGAAAGATGTTGTATCTTGTGCATTTCTAATAAAAGTCATAGGAATATATTATAAATACACAGTTTGCAATACATACTTCCCTTTCAATCACAACTGATCAGGAAAAATTCACATAATTATCACTTGTACAGATCAAAATAAATTTTTTAGGCAGTGGGTGGGCCTCCTGTTTTTTTCCCATATGGGGAAAAGTCCCACCTCTCAATTTATATATGATCAAACAATAATGGAGAAAGGAAAAAATCTCCCAAGCAGAGCACACCAGTGCCACACAAACAGAAATCCTATAATACATGCATTTAAATGCTGTGACCTAGGAGCAAAATACATTTTACTCTTGTATTTGGAATAGCTCTCAACTTCTTTCTTCACGAAATACAGACAAAAACAATAATAACGGGGGACAAAGGTAAAAAATCAGGTCATTTTTTTAAAAAATATTATTCTAACTCACGAAGACCCAAATGACTCATGTTTGCTTAATGGCATGTACATGAAAAGGACCAGGCAGGAAAGAATGGGATTTGACAAGCCTGTGCCTGCTCACCACTTCTGTGGGGAAGGACTTGGTAATGGTCTAATGCAGTCATGACATCGGCTGGAGGATGTATAAATTGCCAGCTGTAATGGGCCTAGCAATGCTCACATTACAAAATCCAAGATTTTATGCGCGTCAGTTTACATGCACATACACCAAGAGTCAGCAGTTGTGAAACTTACACTTACAAAATCCAAGATTTTATGCACGTCAGTTTACATGCACATACACCAAGAGTCAGCAGTTGTGAAACTTACACTTAGCCATGGGAATTATGCAAGGTCAGTTTGTCTAATGAACTGTCTGGCCTGCTACCTACCACCAAACTCTTATTTCTATGTAAGGATGATGCTGGTGAATTTAGAACCTGGGAATAACTGGGGTGTAGGGATCATACTCCACAGAAAGGGAGGACTTAACCTTTGCCTTAAATGTGAGAGAGGGGTGCTGCAAAGCTTATGGGGTAGGAAATGAATTGGTATAAATACATTCATACTGTCTGGGATATCAGTGTGTTCCAGGTTGAAAGGGATTGGTGAGCTGTTCCTGGGGAGAGGTTCCAGTCGCAGTTATTCAGAAAAACAAATGTGCAAGTTGGATGAAGGCAGAGGAACCACTGGTTCAGTCAATCAGACAAAATAGGAGGAGAAATTTTACTACACGTCTATGAGAATGTGTTTTTGTAACACTAAGCACCAAAGGCCACATATGACATTTTTGCCAAGCATTTTAGTAAAGAGGAACTGGAAACAAGGCAAAGTTTTCTGTTTTGAAGGCAGCTCCTGAAAACAATGGGATAGAAACTCTATGGAGGGCTTATTCCTAAAGGCATCTAAGTGCAAGTAATAATGGGATGAAATTTCTTCACAGAAAACCATGAAGAGAAGATGGTAGAGGGGGCATATAGTCCACAGGAGCTAGTCTCAAGATGAAAAGGCGGGTGGAGTGCCAGCATTGACAGTACTGGGCTATTGTCACTGCTGTCCAAGATGACTATGCGTGCCATGGCTACAACAGAGCTTGATTGTAATTTTTTTTTTCTGACAAAGGAATGTGAAACATATTTATAACATTATATATGAAAGGATATGCATTGCTCAGTTGCCAAGCATTTTAATAAAGAGGAAATGGAAAAAAAGGTCATACTTTCATGTTTCAGAAGTAGTAACTGAAAACAAAGGGATGGAAGGTATAAAAGTAACTTGAGTGGCTAGAAAGGCAGTGGTATATGAAGGCAAGGGGCTGAAATTATTTGTTTGAACTGGCAAGTAGTTAGTCCAAAGATCCCTTTCAGCTACGATCAGGGCATAAAGAATAGAAGATCATAATGCAATCACGGCTAAGAATTTTAAAGTATGCAGAATATGTATTAAGAGTGTAGGAAAATAGTATTCATATAACATAATATAGTTTTCAAATACATATTTAATGTAGGCAATATGGTTTGCTTTCATTTGTATAAAGTACTCTTAGGCAGACTTTCATTGCATGAAAGCAGTGATTGTATAAAATGCAGTTGTCAGATATACAACTGAAGTATAGTCCTCACAGATTATTTCCTTTCATATAACATACAGCAAATATTTGTACACAAAAACTGTCATTTATTATAATATATTGTACATATCGAGGGCTTATACTCTTTTCTGTGGAATACTTGTGTTTGAGTCACAGCAGTTCAAGTTCAATAGATCAAGGTGGCAGGTACTTGTGTGATGCTGCTTGCTTCACATTGGACCAAGATCCTCATTTTCAGTGGTCTGATCTCACAGCCCCCCTGAGAAAGAGCAAAACAGGTGTTATATTACCTATCAGTGTCATGTTTTTTCAGTGGTACAGTGACCTAGCAATGAGAATAATAAAGTAAGGGTCTGTGTGAGGTGAAGTCCTATATTTTGGAGATAGACTTGTCCTGATACAAAAAAATGAGTCCCATTTGCTCATGATTATGATAAGTTGAGTACATGTTTTTTTGAGAATGTGTGTGCGTGACCTGTTATTAAAAAAAATACATGCAGTTGGGTGGATATAATGTATGTTTGAATGTGTAGGGAACAAGAAATTGACCCAATACAATGTTACAATGTTATACATGTATAACATAGAAAAAAAGATTTGTTTTTGTTACTTTCTGCATTTGCAAGATGGGCAAGACATATTATTTTCTTACTAACAAATTAATCAGGTGAACAATAAATCCTTCATGAGCAAAGTGAGTAGTGGAATTGATTAGAACTGATTGCATTAGAATTATATAATTCAGGATTCATTGTGAAGGCTTCCTAAGTTTTAGGCTAAGGAAATGGCTGTAGTGAAATGATAGTTTTGTAAAGGTTAATCACAAAACACTAGAAACACAGCAGCAGAGAGGGAGCTGTTCTTGGAGTACAGGAAAAACAAAGTGCATAGTAACCGTTTCATTGACAATAACCTGACAGATTCTTAATTAATAGAAAAAACCCCACAACAGTCTTTTACATAAAATATCAGCTTTCTGCATCAGTGGATTTAAGATTTGATCCATATAAATTGAGATAAATTCATACACAAGTAATCATTCAAACCAGTACCAAGAGCAATAATAAAAAGGTGGATATTACAAGCTTTGCGTGACTTGTGGAGCTCATTCAATTATTCACCAGCCTGTGGATGTTTTGCATGAATTCAGTATAAGACAGATTGCTTGCTACAATGGATCTAAAGGGTGGACCAATTACATTTTTTATGTATTTTTGGAATGTCAAATAATGCAAGTAATTATGGGTTTGCCAACCGAAAGATAAATGTACAGACTGTAACATGTGCTACATTTTTGAAGCAGATCTTATAGAGCAATGTCAAACAATCTGTAACTTTTTCAGATTAGAATCATTTCCTAATATGATCTCCAATGTATTTTTGAAAGCAGATACGAACATAATCACTAAGCCATTACCTTTATCTGCCTTAATAAATCTACAATCAGTCAGTGGCAGATTTTGTTAGGGGCCATCAATTTCCCTGGACTAAATGATATTAGTAATACTAAATGGTTTAGTCTTTACCTGCAAATGACTTCTATAATATTTTTTATTTATGTTTTGTTTGTAAATGTTATCTGATGAGTAGACATGTGACTTGTAAAGGATAATGTAATTTTGCTCGATTTAACTTTTGAAACTTTATCTGTTGTTATTCTGAAGAAGTTCTGTTTATTTATGAACAAAAATGCTAGAATTTGTGAATAAAATTATTGTCTGTTTGCAGTGGTTTCAGTTTTCTTTCCAGATTGTTTTTTTGCGTCTGTCTCTCAATTAGACATTGATTTAACTGGAACAAAGAGTATGTAAATATCTGGGAATTGTTGAAGGGCCAGTAATATGATATGAACAAATGCGAAGAAATCTTATTAAGGAATATTTCAGAAGAAAGGTGCTAATGACAAAACTGTCTGTATTTATTTAATCTATAAATCAACTTGCGCCTACTGTTCCAACTTATAGCTTTGGTGTGATAGATGGGCACCAACCAGTGCTGAATATGTAAAACTAGGTCTGTGAGAAAAAGTAGCTATCCTTACTCTGAAGAGGGCATGGGCTTCTTTGAAACTTAACTACATGGGTAACAAAGGTGAGGGGGTGGCTGTTAGGGATGACAACACTGATATGGTAGAAGACATGTTGATTGACCTCCACAAGTCAGTGTTCTGTTGGTAGGGGGAGCTGTGCATGATTATAGTACAGATAGTTAATGTGGATGCTTAAATGATTTGCTTGCACTTTCTCTGTTAGGAAATGTAGCAAGGAACTAATATAGTGCTTTCATCCATTTCCTGCTTGGTGAAGCAGCTATTGTCTAGAAACATATCAGCTCTTTAATCTGAGGATGATTTGTTTGTCCTTATCTTTGGTGAACATTTTTTTTTGTTGTTCTCAACTCTGCAGTACCCCCTTTTTTCTTTTATTCTTCCTGCTGAGGGTGAAACCTTCACTTATTCCTGACAGAGCTTATGCACCCTTATCATGTCCTATCTGTTATTTCTGATCTCTTTTGAGATTAGTCCCAGTTCTTCAGTTCTCTTGTCATTCAGTTTCATCTCCAGCTAGTGGCTTTTCTCTGGACTCCTTCCAGCAGTCTGATACATCTTTCACTGTATGACTTTCAGAACAGCATACATTGCATGAAACATAGCCTGAAGAGAACTTGGCTGTGAGGTAGTATTACTTCTTTGTTTCAGGAGTTTGTTGTTCTCTTTATATATCCCAGCATTCTGTTTGCTACCACCATTGTCCTCTTATGCAATCCTGGTATACCAGTCTGGATGTACTAAATACCTGCAAGTCCAAGCACTTTTTCTTTACCTTTATTTCCCAAGTACACCCCACTGGAAGCATACATCTCTTTTTTAGGGTCAACTTCAGAAGCATAGATCTGGTTGAGTGACTTAGTCATAGTCAAACGGTATGCAAGCAGAGATTAGGGAGAATCAATCTCTGGGATTGAGAATGAAGATCATTACCTGTCTTTAAACAGATCCCCTTTTACTTTACTTTCTGACCACATCTGTGTGAGTGCTACAGTTAAAAAGAAACTCCAGGAAACTGCAGCTGTTACTATAAAACACACATAATTCTCATGGACTACATCACTTCTGCAGGAAATGCAAGTATCCTATGACTAAATGTGTGCTGGAGAGAATGGATAATTCTAAATGAAAGAATAAAAGCCTACAAAGTAGGGCCTGGTTGGTAACTTTCAGAGACGCTGTGACTTCTGTGGAATAAGTGAGTCTTTCAGGGTCTGCACGTGAGTTAAAAGTATGTGACTCTTTTGACAGACTTGTATGTATTGCACAGCATGAAGGGCTCCCTACAATTGAATTGGTGCTACAGAATGTGAAAGATTCCCCCGAACTGCTTAGGTAGTGTGAAGCACATTCCCCAACCTCCTTTTCCCATTGGCAAAGAAGGTCAGGGTTTGTCAAATTCACAGACAGAAGTAGCACCACTCACCTTCCTAGATACCCAGGGAGTAAGTAGGTAGTACAGAACATAACCATTTCCAAAAACTGCCTGGGCCCTGTTACGTTGGCCACTTTCTCTTTTGCACAAAGTACACCATTTCTTATTGAAACGTGAGATTTTGCAAGCTATACCATATCCTCAACCATTGCCAAAGGCTTACTTGTATTATCTTATCAAAAGAAACATGCACTATTAAGGATTTTTGCTGTTTCCAGTGTTTTATATCTTATTAAGTTTTTTGAATGTAATAACATAATTTTCTACATGGTCTTGCAATACTTAGAGTAAAGAGTGGACATACTTTTCTCCAACAAAATGGGAGTACATTTGCTATTTTTCTTGTTTTTTACTCAGTACAGTTATTTACATTTAGACTATTCTGCAAAAAAGAAAGACATCTGGTAGTATGGACTGTGCAGAGTCTGTAAAGCTCCTAGAAAATACTTTGGCACGCAAAATGTGTAAGATTCCATACAGCTGTATTAATGCTGTAGGACATATAAAACTGCCAAGAGTTAAGCTGGCCACAGACCATGTGTGACACACCTTTGGCTGCTTGGGCAGGAATGAATATACAGGGTCCCAAAATACAATATAAATATTGCAGAGCACGTAAGTGACACAACATGTAGTGCAACAATATAAATACTGCAGAGCATATAAGTGACCCAACAAGTAGTGCGACAATATAAATACTGCAGAGCATATAAGCGACCCAACAAGTAGTGTGACAATATAAATACTGTAGAGCATATAAGTGACTGAACATGTAGTGAGACTATATAAATACTGCAGAGCATATAAGCGACCCAACAAGTAATGTGACAATATAAATGCTGCAGAGCATATAAGTGACCTAACATGTAGTGCGACAATATAAATACTGCAGAGCATATACGCGACCCAACAAGTAGTGTGACCCAACAAGTAGGAGCTTTACTGCATGATAGAGCAAAATCCCTAAAAGGGAAGGCATCTCTAATCAGTGTTAGCAAAAAACTACGGGCACTCATAAAATCATCTAAGGTCAGCTTCGAGAGAAAAATTGCACAGGACACTAAAGATAATCACAAGGCTTTCTTTAGTTATGTTAGGAACCAAGGTGGAAACTCCCAGATATGCTTAGAGTTAGTCCAAAATGACAAAAAAAAACACTGAACCCACAGACATTGCCAACATCCAGGCTGACAGGTTCAGTGCAAACCCCCCCCAAAAGAGCAAATATCTATCCCAGCAGAGTGCTGCCCCCCTGACATCTCAGATGCTCAGGTGAGAGCCACCCTCTCCAAAGCAAAAAACACAGCATCAATGGGACCAGACGGTGTCCCGGGCTGCGTCCTACATGAACTCCAAAAAGAGCTGAATCCCAACATAAAACTACTGTTCAGTCTCAGCCTTACTACAGGATATGTACCCAAAGAATGGCATACAGCAACAGTCGTCCCTCTCCACAAAGCTGGTGCCTCAACGGATCCTGGAAACTATCACCCCATAAGCCTGACTAGCTTGGTCTGCAAAGCTATGGAGAGGATCATCATGGAACTCATAAATAAAGATATTGGGGACCTACAGACACTGGATCCTACCCAGTTCGGCTTTGTTAAGGGCAGACCCTGTCTCTTAATCCTGGTTGATTTCTTTGAAACAGTCACCAAGGCCATTGATGAGGGGAAGGTGGTCCACACAGCCTACCTGGACCTCGCTAAAGCCTTCGATACAATACCCCACTCGGGCATCATAGATAAGCTCTCCAGCTTAAATATAAACCCCTATGTCACTAGATGGGTTGTGAACTGGCTCAAGGGCAGAACCCACATGGTCAGAATTGCTGGAGCCATGTCAGACTCCAAACCGGTTACAAGTGGCATCCCACAAGGCTCAGTCCTGGGACCTCTCTTGTTCGGTATATATTTCTCAGAGGTACAGGCCAACACGGGAGGACTGTGGCTGATGAAGTTCACAGATGACTGCAAACTAGGCACCATAATCGACTCTCCAGCTGACAGAAGCATCCTCCAAAAGGGCCTCATAGAAACAGATAACTGGTGCCAGAGTCATGGCCTCAAGCTAAACGCCAAAAAGTGCATAGTCATCCCCTTTGGCAAAAACAAAGTGCCCACAAATTACCACATAGGTGGTAATCCATTAAGTATGGAAGAAGTAATTAGGGACCTGGGGACCCAAGTTTATAGCAATCTCTCTTTTGACAACCACGTGGCCAAAGTGGTTAAAAAAACCTTCTATATAGCCCACCTAATCATGAAGGGATTCACATCTAGATCAAGGGAGGTCATTGTGCCTCTTTACTCATCCCTCATCAGGCCCATAATTGAATACAATGCCTTTTTCAGGATGTACCTTACCAGACACCTGCAGCAACTAGAAAGACCCCAAAAGTACCTCACCAAGAGGATCAAAGGGCTCAAACAGATGCCATATGCTGCCCGGTTAAAGAAACTCCAGCTCTACTCGGTTGCATACCGCCTGCTTAGAGGCGATCTGTGCCTGACGTATAAAGTCATGTCCAACCCGGAATTAATGGACATGCTGCACCTCCGAAAATCCAAATCCCAATGAGCTACGCGCTTGAGGGACTTGAACCTCAGCACTGAAATAAATAGGACATGCTGGAGGGACAGATTCATAACCCAGAGGCTCCCTTCACTCTGGAATAGAATCCCAGTCCAAGTTAGGCAGAGTCCCTCACTGACTCTCTTCAAGAGAAATCTTGACGAGTGGATGGGAGATCATAGGTTTACCCCGGGTATCACTTCTGTGTCACTGCTAGACAGAGGCACAGTAAACTAACCTCGAAAAAGGGCATAGTAAAACATTTAAAATGGGTAGCAAAAGCCAAACACACTCTGGCTAGGCTTGCAAATGCCCTAGGGCAGATAGCCTAGTATGTACCTATGAACCTATGAACCTAAGCGACCTGACATGTAGTGCGACAATATAAATACTACAGAGCATAAAAGTGACCTAACATATAGTGAGATACATTGAAAATCGAATGAAAAATAGTGTCCAGCAAAGAGCTCAATATTCATAGAGAATGCAGGTATGTTTTAATAAACTGAAGAATTTTTGTGACTACAAGAATACAAGACAATATTGATTGGACTTGTGAGTACCTTGCTGTCATATCTTAAATGTAGAGTTAAGGATATTTCTTACTCTATAATGATAAATGCACCAGTTATGGGGCTACTGCTAGTAGAATTTCTTTGGTTAGAAGATGGCTCTGAAAAGTTTCTTAAAAGGCATTTATCAAGTAATAGGTTGTAGATTTTTTCTGCTGAGGCAATGATTCTTATGTTAGGTAGAAGTTTCTTTGTTTTCTTCTTTTATATTACGGTATTTTATTCTCCTTAATTCCATTGTGGGAATGAGCAACATGAATTCTCCTTTCTAACTCCATGGTCCCATAACTACCCCTCCTGCCACCTACTAGAATACCATGATGGTCTGCAAATGCTGTCACAGTCTGAGGATTTAGGAAGAGTTCCTTTTTTTAAAGGCCTGTCCCTTACAGTTCCCTTGCAAGTATTGCAGCTATTAAGATTTCAGCACATGTATGTTACTACCTGTGCTGAGCAGTGGGGTGTATGTAAACAAGGGGGAGCACAATTGCACAGCTTCCTGGCCTCCACCAGGGTGCAGTATCACTTAGGAAAGTTCTATACTTTCCACCAGGATGAGACAGAAAGATAACCATTGGCTGCTACTTTCTACCTCACTTGGTCATCTTCTGATAACAACATACCTGTCAACCTCTAGCTCAGGTAATCTGGACAAAGCCAAAAATAAAGGGGGCACAATGGCCAAAATCAGGGACAAAGTTTAACTATTGCCCCCATAAAGTTAGAAAGTTACTAGAGTAACAGATTTTGCATTAGTATGCTTTTTTCTGAAGGATATAATGCAAATTTATGTCATTATATAGTGATTTCAGTCTTCGATGATCTGTTGGAAAACCACAACTTCTATGTGGAACAGACCAAAAATACAAGGCAAAAATCTGGACATTCTGCAAAAATCTGAACAGTTGAGAGGTCTGAATGTGCGACATGTTTGCTGGCACTATGTAAAAATGTTACATAATGGAGAGAATAAAGCAACAAACAACAAAGAAATATAAGAAGGATAACAAACACAAGAAGGAAAAAGTTAGTAACACTGTTTGTTCTTGTATGTGAGGAGAACAATGCATGTGGTGCATTGACTGACTGCAGAGGCTATGAAGGGAGGACTGGGACATTTATGGTGCACTGTTGTCTGGCCAAGATACATGCAAGAAGTTAGCAGACATAGTTTACCCAAAAGAGGCTTGCACGGCAACATACAGACCATGTCAATGAGACACAGACATAGCTGCTAAAACCACTGACTAAACAGGGGAACCATACAATGGTTGTCCATCATGTACTCTAACATATGCCAGTCAGCAGTACTCAGTGTACTGTGCTATTATGAGGCATGCCCATGGTATGGCAGGTAGAATTACTACTGGCAGGGGCTATGCAAGGGAGAGTGCATGTACAACAGACAGGCAGACCAATGCATCATCTATGGGTGACTGGGCTATGGCAATGGATATAGCAATACAGTCAGCCAAACCCTAAGGTATGGTGTAAAGTATGGTACAAGGCACTCTGGAGGGCAACCAGTGGTAGATCACTAATCACTACCCTGGTAGCACTAGCCCTTCATGAAGGTAGGGAGGGGGGACATCAAAACAGCATGCATGTACAGTGCATGTCTGTCAGGATGACACTTTTTACTGGTTAGCCAGTATTCCACTGCTAGCTACTTTGCAACAATAAACACTTCTGTACATATCATGCATATAGGCAGCTATAATATTGTAAGTTTATATCCACCCCTGCATCTGGAAAGTCATTCCATATACTTCTGAAACATCAGCTTATTCTCTTCAATCACCCCATAAGCTGAAAAAGATAAAAAAGAAAAGAAGAGTGTTAATGAATCAAATGACCATCATTTGTCTTGGCACTTAATACTATACTACAGAACAATGCACCTGTTGTAGGTAGTTATTTCAGCACTCTGAAATACTTTCCCTAATCTCCTCTTTCCATTGGCAAAGAAGGTCAAAGTGGCTCTTTTTCAGGTTACTATAGTGGTGACTTCACTGCTTGCCAGAGTGGCATCACTCACCACCCTGGCAAGGCAGTGTGGTGCCAGTTAAGTACCTTATGCTGGTGACCTTGTGAGAGGCCTAGGCAGTGCTGCTATTGGCCTCTGGGCATGAAGTACATACAGATCTTTGATACTTTCATGCACCATGCAACCCTGCCAGAATAAGTATCCACAGATGCCATAGTCACTTTGCAGCTCACAGTGTCTAGAAAACAGTGGCACACTACAACACGCATTGCAGGCTTACTCTGATGTGCATTGGTGGGCATCTAGGTAGCCTGACAGTGTGGGATGTCACCATATAGTGGCACATAAATGTCTGAGCATGTCAGTGTACAGCTTGGGGTGCATATGACAACATGACCTGAGTATTTGCAGCCCATACTTCCCGCCTGTCATTGAATGTTTGCTCTACAGTTCCTCCAGAGGCAGTCACATGGTTTAACACATCTAAGTCCCTGCAGATATCAGTGACTTGACCAGTTATGTGCACTGTCATGTTGAGCTTCATAGCATAGCCTTGGTCTAGTACACTTTGCGTAAGTGTGTGATTCAGAGACAAATATTTACCTTTGACTCTTCCATTAATTACCGTACTATGAGCCTTCATATTGTTTGATAATATAGCTGTAGCTATGCTAATGCCCATTGCACTATAGAAATTTGGAACTATAAAGCACAGGATTTGTAGACTGCTGCCTGCACTTATACTGTGTACAGAGATCTACAGCTCCATGCTAAATGCCCAGGGGTATGTGTAGGTTCAGACATTTATGTGCTACTGTATGGTGACATCCCACACTGTCAAGCTACCAAGGTGCCCACCAATGCACATCACAGCAAGCCTGCAATGTGTGTTAACATGAATGTGCCACTGTTTTCCTTGACACTGTTAGCTGCAAAGTGGCTATGGCATTTGTGGATGTATGTGTGAGTAACATGACTGCTGTTTTCCTGGGGTCTATATTAGAAGCCTGAAAATCCGTTTGAGCGAATTGGAAAAGAGCAACACATATTGCACAAACTACAAAAATGGTGAACGTCCAAAACTGCGAAACTCGAAATGTCAAATTGTTATTGTTAGCCCATCTGCGGTATAGCTCCATAAGGTAAGTGTGCGATAGTTACAGACCTTAGGGTTAGGGTGCGGGTTAAGGTAAGTGCATAGATAGGTAATGTATGTAAGGTTTAGTGTAAGGTTAGAAGTAGGATTTTGTTAAGTGTATGTGTGTGGATTATTTGTTTTGTTTGGGTATATCTCCGTAGGGTAAGTGTGCGATAGTTACAGACATTAGGGTTAGGGTGTGGGTAAAGGTAAGTGCATAGATAGTAATGTATGTAAGGTTTAGTGTAGGGTTAAAAGTAGGGTTTGGTTAGTGTATGTATGTGGTTTATTTATTATGTTTGGGTAGGTAGTATGTAGCGCGCGGTGGGGTTGGGCAACTATGACGATTCGAGATTTTAAATTTCGCAGTTTAGGGGGTTCGGTGTATTTGCAGTTCAGGCTATATGTGTCACTGTTGTGGTATTCGCTCAAACGGGTTTTCAGTTTTATAATATACACCCATTTTCCTGTTGTTGTTGTTATATGATGGATGGCTTAACACCTGACAGCTGAGTAAGGCAGAGGCTACAAGAGGGTTTTGCTGCATTTGTACTTTATCAGTGAGGGAATTTTCTTTGATAGATGCAGATTGCACTGTCCATTGGGGAGACTGTGTGTCTGTAACATGACTGCTGTTTTTTTTTATTTGTAGTTGTTGTTGGGGGAGGGTTGCTCAACATCTGACTACTGAGTCTGAGTAAGGTGAGGGCATATCTCTCAACCTGCAGACATTAAAAATGGATGCAAAGGCCCTTGAAAAGTAGAAACATCTACCAAAAATCTTGAATCTAATTAGCATAGAATGTCTTCTTCTTTAGTCTTTTCCCGGTTAGGGGTTGCCACAGCAGATCACCTGTCCACTCATAATTGGCAGTGGAGTTTTTACAGTGTCAAGTTGCCAGCTTGGCACCCAACCTTCCATGGAAGGCACACACTCACACCTAGGGCCAATTTGGAGTGTCCAATCCACCTACAGCATGTCTTTGGGATGTGGGAGGAAACCGATGCGACCACAGGGAAGACATGCAAACTCCACACAGGGGGCACCCCAACCAAGGATCGAATCGGAGATCCTCTTGCTGTGAGACGACAATGCTAACCACTGCACCACCATGGTTTAATTAGCATAATTAGCATAGACTATAAATTCCAAATACCACACATCTCTTTCTGCTTACAATAGAAATGTGGTATGCTACTCAAAAACATATTTAAAAAAAGAAAAAGTGAAAAAAATGATGGAAACATACAAATATTATCAGACAGTTTAAAATCTGGGGAAATTAATGAACTGTATTACAAAGTTCTGCCTCACAAGGTCATTTATTTTTGCTTTAAAAAAGGGAGATGTAAGGTGTGTCTTCTTTCTTTAAATTATCATTGGTATTAGTATGTTGGTCAAATAGTAAAGTTTTCTGTGTACTATATTGCTTCAAAAATCACATGTGATGAGGGGGATTCAAAAAATTATGTGAAGGGGTAAATCAATCCTGAAAACAGAGACATAGCTCCAAAATAGGAACATTATATACACGATTATATCTGGCCGGAAAATAGGAATGTTTCTCCAAAACAGGACAGTTGAGAAGTCTGACTGGGGGACACAAGTGAGTTTGTTACTCAGCTTTGCAATTAGCTGCAATAGTGCATTGCTGGTGATTGTATGAAGTATATGTGATGGAGTTAGGGTATACAGGCTATATGCAGGGGAAAAATGATTTTCAAAATATGTTTGTTTGCTGTAGGAGGTAGCCTTCAAAGACTATTATATGATTTGAGAAGTAGTAAACATGCCATGTGCTATGGTGAGCCAGTAGGAGTTAATGACATTTATGTCTAACACACTACCTGGAGGCCATCACAGAGGTTGCAAGTGACACTCTCAGGATGGTTTCAAAGGGGCCTGCATCTCCTTTTGAGCTGAACAAGGTCAGGGAGCATACCCAACTGGACTGTGGCCATGCTGTCACAGTACCTGTTGGTTTTGTGTTACTGTTTGTCTAGGCATGGTGGGTGACAGCAAAACGCAGACTGGTACATATGTAACAGCTGTATCAGACCATTGCAGGGGCACAGACAAGTGTAGGTGTGCACAACTGTAACCATCCGCATGTGTGATGAAGTGCACATGTGTGATGGTGCAGGGGCATACTACACAGACAAACACAGATGCAGAGGCAGTTGCACATACTGCCACAAGCTTCACATTTGCATATTAACCATGTGTTATGGTGGAGGCACACCTGTGACTGTCTGAAAGCAGCTGCCCTGCAGTAGTCACATGCTGCATTGGCCTGTGCCTCTCTGTGGTTGTTTGTTGTACAGCCTTTTTTCACCGTGGTGGTAGAGTGGGGGACTGCATTGTGGCAATGACAAGCATCACTGGCCAACTGCTTACGATAAGTATATCTTTACTTTTACAAGACTAAAATGGCCTTTAAGGATTGGAAAAGATGGATTATTTTCCCAGGCAGAGACTGACATCCTGCTTCATGACTGGTGGATCCTTCTAAATGATATGAGTGACTGTGACTTCTGAAACCATGTATGGTAGAAACTTGTTGAAGATGTACATTCTGTTGATAGGCATAACAGGTCACTACATCACATGTAATGTAGAGCATCTAACAAAATCCATCATGCCTGTGCCAAAACAAGCAACTTTGCGTGAGAGAAGATGACCATGGGTTAGACTCTACCTACACATCTTTACTTGTGGACATGGATGAGTTCCTAGGATCTCTGTCATCATCATCATCATCATCATCATCATCATCATCAGCGTCATCATCGTCGTTATCATCAACTTTCTTTTTCCCATTTTCTACATGGGTTTGGGGTGTTGTATCAACTGTCACACTCTTTCTTGATTCGGTGCCACTCCCCTACCTTCTTCAACAGTTATGCGTAACTGTCACAAGTTTTCTCTCACACACTTCATCCACCTGTTTGCTGGATGCTCTTGTTTCCCCTTGCTTTCTTCCTGTCTGTGCCAGATTGTTTTCTGCTTTTCTGCACATGTGCCCGAATCACAGCAATCTGTTCTCTTTGACCTTCACCGCACTTGGAGCTACTTTGAATTCTGCTCTGATGTAGTGTGCATCCTATCACCTGTCTCAGGCACTTTATCTCTATCACTTCTAATTTCCTCAACTGCTCTGCCTTTACTGCACAGATCTCTGTACTATAGAGAAGTACTGTTCACTCCACTGTTTTGCATGCCTTACTTTTCAGCTTCTCTGGCATTCTTGTCTCATACATTATCCCAGACACTCTGTGCCAGTTGGCTGCAGACCCTGTGAGTCTAGCTTTGACCTCCTCATTCAAACTTATCTTCTCCTCAACCACCTCTCCCAGATATTTGAAACTGTTAACTAGTTCCACTCTTTTCCCTTCTATCTCAATTCTCAGCTTTTTATGATTTTCCTAATTTGCTGCCATTTAAATATCTTATCTGTACTCAGGTTCATCCCATTTGCCTTCAGTTTTTCATTCCATTCCCTTATTGTTTGCTGAATTTGTTGGTCAGAGTCTGCCTATGATGCCACATCACCAGTATACAGCAGCTTTGTTGATTTATCCCCTCCATTTGTTTGCAAATGTAGTCCATCACCAGCATGAACAGCAGTGGGCTCAGAGCTGAACCATGCTTCAAATCCACTTCCACTGGCAACCCCTTTGTGGGACCTAACCCTGTTTTTACTTGAGTCATTGGGTCCTTGTAAATAGCCTACACTAATTCTACCTATGTTTCTAAGACTTACAACCACTGCAGGACTGCTCAAATCAGCTTTCTTGGGACCTTGTCATATTCTTTCTCCAAGTCTGGAAATGCCCAGTTGGACTCTTTCCTCATCTCTAGGTTCTTCACAACTATCTGTCTCACTGGAAACATTAGATCTGTTGTTCTGCATCTTGATATGAACCCAAAGTGCTCATCTCCCATCTTACTTTCTTCTACTCTATGTATTCTTTTATCAATCACCCCTCCAGAACTTTCATGCAGTGTGACAAGAGTTTGATACCTCTGTACTGCCCATTGTTCTGAATGCCCCATTTGTACCTGGACACTGGCATTAGTATACTTATTCGCCAGTCATCTGGGATGCATTTTTCTCTCCATACTGCTATGAGTACCCTCAGAAGCCATTTCTTCCCTGATCATCTAACACCTTTATCATATCTGCTGTGACCTCTTCTGAACCGACTGCCTTCACTGACTTCCTTTTCCTTAGTGCTGTTCTGGAATTTCTGTCAGTGGTGACAAACTGCTCCCTCACACCCAGTGGATATACCATTATGAAAAACACTATATGGACCAAGAAACCTTGGGCTGTCTGGAAAAAGAAGCCACTGAGGAAGTGAGAAAATATAAAGAACTAAATCTACAGATTTTTGAAAGGTATAAAAATATAGACATCGGATGGAAAGAGAGATCTAATATGGTACAATATTTATGCAAAGGAGAAAGACAAATTAATACATAAAAGCAGCTCCGAAGATATTTGAAGAGAAATACAGGCAAACATACCCAGATGTGAAAAATTTCACAATACAAACAAATACGATCACAAAGGAGGAATGTAGAGCAGAAGATTAGTAAAGTATACCTGAAGAGTGAGGGATTTAGTGCAGAAAGTCTAACATGGGTTATGTCACAGCATGATGGAACAATGAATCCTCCAAGTAGGGAGAAATAGGAGGACTGCAAGATATCTGAAGAAGTATGGACATGGTCAAAAAGAGATGTAATATGGTGCAATATTTATGCAAAGGAGAAAGCAAAACTAATGAATATAAGAAAAGCATCATCAAAGACATTTGAAGAGAAATAAGGGCAAAGGCATCCCAATATGGAAAATTTTGCAATGCAAAAAATAAAAAAAAAACACAGCAGGAAAGGAGAAAAGAGGCCTAGCAATGGGGAAGTTAAAGAAATAAAAACTGAAGTTATGGACTAAGTCTGAAGTGAAGGATTTAGTGTGGCAAATCTAACTCTGATAACATCACAGCATGATAGAATAATGAATCCCCAGATTTAGATGAAACCAGTGGAACAGGAAAAATCAGATCAGTTGCCATATGAAGATACTTTGGAGCCTTTAGTAGGAAACCAGTACAAAAGTTCAGTTGGAGTTACATAGCAAGGGAAGGAACAGGAAACTAGTAACTCTGATGCAGTCAATGTTATGGAGTGATAGACTAGTGAGTTCCCATATGAAAGAGCAAAGGGAGACAACAGGTGAAGGTGAAGAGGATATGGCAGAGGAAGATTATCTGAAACTTTCTGTAGAATGCCCACAGGTAATGGAGAACAAAGAATATGCCCATAGTTTAGAAGAAAATGATCTAAGGGAAGAATTGATTTAATAGAGATGGATAAACATATTAAGATCAATGAAAGAAATAGTCAACAGAAAGTCAATAAGACCCAAAATATTAGAAGTTTGATAAAACAAATGAACACAGTAATCAAGACTGTTCATAGAAATGTATGACTAGGGTATATTGCTGCGCAGCTAAATTAGCAACATATAAAGTCTTACCACAAAAACACAGGACAGTAAGGGAAAGGAAGAGAAGAAACCAAATGCCGTTATGGAAGTATTGAACAGAGAAAACTAAAAATCAAATAAGACAAGAAGTGTCGCTGTTAGAAGAGTACAGAATAGGGAGCAGATCAGCAAAAATAGTCAGAAAGATAGATGTGAAAAAAGCAATGCACAGTATCAGAACAAACCGGGATCTATAGTACACTATTGCAAATAATAAACTAAATATATCAGCACAGGCAGAAAAACTTAGAAGCTATGCAGATAAATAAAACGAAAAAGTCCAAAATAAGCAGTTTATCGATGACCCAAAAAAGTTTTATAGAGAACTGGGTAACAGGGTAAAAGATATAGAAACACCACCAAAAAAGAAGAAGCAGGCACATTTTGGAGAAATATCTATGAAGATGCTGAATGGATAGAAGAAGTAAAAGAAAGAATAAGAAGTTTAAAGGTACAGGATACGAAATGGGATGAAGTAATGGCCAGAGAAATTCAAACAAAATTAAGAAAAGCTCCTAAATGGAAAAGACCCATACCACATGCAGTACTTAATTTCTGGCTAAAAGTATTAACATCTTGACATGAAGATTTAGTCATAAGTAAGAACTATTTATATGTGTACACTAAACAGATCTCAAACTGGTTAATAACAAGAAAAATGATAATCTTCCTTAATACTAAACATGCAAGATAGCCTAAACACTATAGACCAATAACTTGCCTTCCAGTGATGTATACACTAATCACTGGAATTGATGATGATAGAGTTCATAGTCATTTAGAAGAAAACTCAATCACAGCAATAGAACAAAAGGGTAACAAAAGAAAGGCATATGGAACAAATTATTATTTTTTGTTTAAATAAAGTCATAATGGAAAATTGTAAAAAGGGGAAGAATTTAAATATGGCATTGCCAGACTACAAAAAAGCATTTGACAGCATCCCACATTCATGGATAAAAAAAGTGCTTACAAATGTATAAGATACACCCTACATTGATGAATTGTATTACAGTGATCAAGAAACAGTGGCAAATCACTTTGCAGCTAAGCTATGATAAAGGACAAATTATTATTCTGGGGATAAAAATTCAAAAGGAGATATTCCAGGATGACTTTTTGTCACAGTGGCTCTTTTGTCTTGCCCTTAAACTATTAATAGGTTCATAGGTTCATACTAGGCTATCTGCCCTAGGGCATTTATAAGCCTAGCCAGAATGTGTTTGGCTTTCGCCACCCATTTTAAATTTATTTTGCTATGCCCTTTTTCGAGGTTAGTATACTGTGCCTCTGTCTAACAGTGACCTACGATCTCCCATCCACTCATCAAGATTCCTCTTGAAGAGAGTCAATGAGGGACTCTGCCTAACTTGGACTGGGATTTTATTCCAGAGTGAATGGAGCCTCTGGGTTATGAATCTGTCCCTCCAGCATGTCCTATTTATTTCAGTGCTGAGGTTCAAGTCTCTCGAGCGCGTAGCTCGATGGGATTTGGATTTTCTGAGGTGCAGCATGTCCATTAATTCCGGGTTGGACATGGCTTTCTGAACAGGCGGTATGCCACTGAGTAGAGCTGGAGTTTCTTTAACCGGGCAGCATACGGCATCTGTTTGAGCCCTTTGATCCTCTTGGTGAGGTACTTTTGGGGTCTTTCCAGTTGCTGCAGGTGTCTGGTAAGGTACATCCCAAAAGGGGCATTGTACTCAATTATGGGCCTGATGAGGGATGAGTAAAGAGGCACGATGACCTGCCCTGATCTAGATGTGAATCCCTTCATGATTAGGTGGGCTATATAAAATGTTTTTCTAACCACTTTGGCCACGTGGTTGTCAAATGAGAGATTGCTATCAACTTGGCTCCCCAGGTCCCTAATTACTTCTTCTGTACTTAATGGATTACCACCTATGTGGTAATTTGTGGGCACTTTGTTTTGCCAAAGGGGATGACTATACACTTTTTGGCATTTAGCTTGAGGCCATGGCTCTGGCACCAGTTGTCTGTTTCTATGTGGCCCTTTTGGAGGATGCTTGTGTCAGCTGGAGAGTCGATTATGGCACCCAGTTTGCAGTCATCTGCGAACTTGGTCAGCCACAGTCCTTCTGTGTTGGCCTGTACCTCCGAGAAATATATACCGAACAAGAGAGGTCCCAGGACTGAGCCTTGTGGGACACCACTTGTAACTGGTTTGGAGTCTGACATGGCTCCAGCAATTCTAACCATGTGGGTTCTGTCCTTGAGCCAGTTTGCAATCCATCTAGTGACATAGGGGTTTATATTTAAGCTGGTGAGCTTATCTATAATGCCCGAGTGGGGTATTGTATGGAAGGCTTTTGCGAGGTCCAGGTAGGCTGTGTGGACCACCTTCCCCTCGTCAATGGCCTTGGTGACTGTTTCAAAGAAATCAACCAGGTTTAAGAGGCAGGATCTGCCCTTAACAAAGCCGAACTGGGTAGGATCCAGTGTTTGTAGGTCCCCAATATCTTTATTTATGAGGTCCATGATGATCCTTTCCATAGCTTTGCAGACCAAGCTAGTCAGGCTTATGGGGCAATAGTTTCCAGGATCCGTTGAGGCACCACCTTTATGGAGAGGGACCACTGTTGCTGTATGCCACTCTTTGGTCACATATCCTGTAGTAAGGCTGAGATTGAACAGTAGTTTTATGTTTGGGTTTAGCTCTTCTTGGAGTTCATGTAGGACGTAGCCAGGGACACCATCTGGTCCCATTGATGCTGTGTTTTTTGCTTTGGAGAGGGTGGCTCTTACCTGAGCATCTGAGATGTCAGGGGGGCAGCACTCTGCTGGGATAGATATTTGACCTTTTGGTGGGGAGTGGGGGGAGAAGTTTGCGCTGAACCTGTCAGCTAGGATGTTGGCAGTGTCTGTGGGTTCGGTGTATTTTTTGTCATTTTGGACTAATTCTGAGCATATCTGGGAATTACCACCCAGGTTCCTCACATAACTAAAGAAAGCCTTGTGATTATCCTTAGTGTCCTGTGCAATTTTTCTCTCGAAGCTGGCCTTAGACAATTTTATGAGTGCCCGTAGTTTTTTGCTAATACTGATCAATGATGCCTTCCCTTTTTGGGATTTTGCTCTATCATTTAGTAACTTCCTCCTTCTATTGTATAGCTTGTTTATGGCTGGGGTCCACCAGACAGGACGTCTGCCTTTGGAGGATTGGGTCTTGGTTTTATTTGGGATCGCATGATCCATGCATTCCTGAAGGTGTTCATAGAATGCGTTTATAAAGGATTCTGCGGTCTGGGCCGTATTTTCCACAGGCCCGGGGGCTTTGAAGGATTCCACTTCAGTTTTGAGGAGTGTGAAATTTGCTTTAGAGAAGTATTTCACTGTGGTTTTCTGGGCAGGGGGTGGGGTCGGGATGTGAATATCCAGGTGAGATTAGTTTATGGTCTGATCTTACCAGTGAGGGATACACTTCTGGTCTGGAGCATAGAGTCCCCATGTTGGTGATGATCAGGTCCAGTATGTTTTCCCCTCTTGTGGGAGTGGTAACAAGTTGTTCCATAGCATTTGAGTTTATAAATTCTAGGAACCTTTGGGCTAGGGTGTTGGAGCTAGAGTAATGCTCCCAGTCTATGTTTGGGTAGTTGAAGTCACCCAATATAATGGTGTTTGGAGAGACCTTCATATTTTCCAGTGTTCTCAGGAAGGCCGAGTGGAAGGCAGTTTTACCCACTGTTAGTTGCACATGGATAGTCTCTGATGCTTCGTGCTTTGCCACCAACCTGGAGGTCTGGGTATCTTTGATGAATATCGATACTCCCCCTCCTTTTGTGGTTCGGTCCAAGTTTTGGGGTCAAAAAGCATGGTATGAGGTAAAACCTGGTAGTGCTGGGGTGCTCTCGGGAGCCCTGAACCAGGTTTCTGTTACTGCACAGATATCGATGTTCTCCATGCTAAGGAGAGTTTCGAGTGCATGCATCTTGAGGTTTAGACTTCTGGTGTTGAGTAGCATTACTCTTAGTTTCTTATCCCTTGTGATACCTATGGAGGTGGGTTTGTCTTTTGAGCCTTGCCTAAAAAAGGCACTATGGGGGTAGCAAGAGCCTTTGCCAATATCCAAAAGCCCAGGGTTGACAGGTGCAAGCCGTCCCTAGCGAAGCATTGTGGCTTGTCGAGCATATCATCCCAAGCTGACAGGCATTGGATCCCTATCTATTACTTTGTCTAAGTAATAGATTAAGTCATGGCTACAATTTGGCTCCCAGAAAACAACAGTGTAAAGATTTCTCATCTTCTTTTTGTGGATGATTTAAAGCAGTATAGTTCATTGGATGAGGAAGTGAAAGCAAAACTGCAAGTTGTTAAAACTTTCTCAGATGATATAAGAATGTCATTTGGTCTTGATAAATGGGCAAAAGCAACCTTTAAAGCAGTAAAGCTGCAGCACCAAGAAAATATCGATCTGCGACAGGAATGTGATGTAAAATAACTTGAGCAAGAGCCAGTGTATAAGTATTTGGGAATTGATGAAGGATTGACAATAGAACATGAACAAATGTGAATAAAACTTAGAGAGGAATATTTTAGAAGACTAAAATGAATACTGAAAACAGCTCTGACATCTTGGTATAAAGTTGAAGCTATAAACACTTTGCTCTTCCTGTTCTAGCTTACAGTTTTGGGGTGATTGACTGGCCCCAAAAGGTATTGGATCTGTTGGAAAGCAAGAAAATGCATCATGCTTATCAAATGAGTTATAAAAGTCAATGTATACCAAGATTATATATTTCCCATTCTGAAGGAGGTATGGGCTTCCTCAAAATTGATTACATGTACAGATTTGCAATCGTAGGACTGCATACATATCTGCTGACCTCAGAAGGTCTAAGCATAGAGAAAGTTTTAAAGCATGAGGAGGACAAGTCTACGATGACTTCTCTGCTTAGTTTAGCATAAGCATATCAGCATCAAGTGGGAATGGAAATCAAACCAGAAGTAGATAAAAATCAGGCAGCAATGGAATGTGCCAATAAAAAAAAACAAACAAACAAAAGAAAGAATATAAGTGAAGGATCAGATGAGAAGGCACAAAATGTGGAAAATGCATAAATATAATTGGAAGTACAGAAAACTCCTGGAAAAGCCTCTTGTAGATCAATATATAATACAGGAATAGTTAAAGAGAGGTGAATTTCAACCAAAAGATGAAAGGTTAATATTGGTGGCCCAAGATAATGGACTGCATACATGTTAGTTTACAAAGCCCATTGAACAAGTCAAAGAAAATGACAAATGCAGGTTTCTAAACTGTAATTGAAAACAGTCGCACATCTTGTTGTTGGGTGTGATAGACTAATGGCAGATGGTCTGTATACTGAAAGACATAATAATGTGGCAAGACTATTGCATTGGGGACTGTGCAAATATTATAATACTGACGTAGGTGAGAAACACTGGAAACATGATCCACAAAGCATTATAGAAAAGTATGAAGTTTATATCAAATGGGATCACCCATTACCACCAGTTCAAAAAATAGATGCAAGAAAACCAAATATAGTAGTTGAGGAAAAGAAGACAAAAGTAGCATCAATCGTTGAAATTGCTACACCCAGTGATTACAGTGTCTCTCATAAAAGGACAGACACAAAGTCATACAATAGCAGGATTTGCATAGAGAAACAAGGGCAATGTGGAAGAACAATACCCAGAGAAGTCCAGTAGTAGTAGGGGCAATGGGTCTCATAAAAAAGAATTCACAGTCGTATTTAGATATGTTACTGATAAATGTAACTCCATATGAATTGCATAAGGAGTGATTTCTGGGCACATTGTGGGTGCTGCAAAGAGCACTTTTGGCTAACATCAAAGACTGAAACAATACTAATTTCATGAACTTTAATCATACCTTGACTTAGGAATGGGGTCCATTCCCATCATAGTATTAGAAACTCAAAAGTCTTGGAAAAATTAAAAAAGCAAGAATGGGTACTGGCAGTTCCAATGGACATGGCTACAGTAGCAGAGGGTGGCATTCCAGTGGCCTGCAATGCCTCGGTTCCTATTTCATACCTGAGGTGAGTGTCTTAATCGCTGGTACACAATGGATATCCAAGGCAGTCAAACAGGCATGGGCAGATGTCTGCAAAGTCATTGCAGTCCTGACTGTTATGCTACTTGGGCCACACAATGACATCAGAGAGGGCTTTGCCTATTTAGGATGCATTTTAGAGAGATGCCAAGGAGAGTCGAAATCATCCAGCAGTCTATGTGCTGTCACATGCTTGGGGTGACAACATCTGCATTGCCAATTCTCTTCTGCTTTTGGGCAACAAACCATTTTTTGCACTTTCTGCTTTCACCTTCATTAACAGGCACCTAAACTCCTCCTTGCTTCCAGCCATCAGTGTAGTATTCTCGACATATCTGAGGTTGTTAATATTCTTACCAAAATGTTTGATTCCAGCATCTGATACTTCTAACCCATCATTTTGTACAATCACTAGGCATACAGCTTGAATAAGTAAGGTGACATAATGAAGATAGTACTTTTTTCCCCAACTTTGAACCAGCCCAGTTATTCCATATTTGGCTGTAGTTGCTGCTTTTTTATCCGCATACAGATTCCCTAGGAGGTAAAAAGTGACACAATATCCCTAAAACCTGCAACACTTTGCTGTGGTCCACACAATCAAATGCTTTAGAGTAGCTGAGTAAATGATTTTTGTGAAACTTTTATTTTTCTGTGTTGTCTGGATGTTGAAAATTTGATCTCTGGTGCCTCTTCTTTTTCTTAAACCAGCTTTTACATTTGGTAATTCCTAATCTACTAAGTGTTCTAGTTTAGCAATACCTTCCTAGCACATGAAACAAGTGCAACTCTTCCATAATTTGAACACTGTTTAGCATCGCCTTGTTTTATGACTGGAATATAAACTGACCTTTTTTAATCCAGTTGACACTGCTGTGTTTTCCAAATTGCAGACAAATTATGTGCAACACTGTAGCAGCATAATTTTTCAGAATTTTAAGGAGTCCAGTTGGTATTCCACTACTTCCTGCAGAATTGTTATTATCAAGGCATTCGAGGGCCTTCACTCTGCAGGATGTCTGGTTCTAGATCAGATAATACACCGCTGTATTTATCATTGAAGTTAGGGCCCTTTTAATTTTCCAGCTTAATTTTTTCCCCTCCATGCTGTGTCAGTCTGTCCAGCCATCCCAGTACCCTAGATGATTGCCAGATCTATCTGCCCCCCCTCCTTTGGACTTCTCTGAGTGATCCAGGGACAGTGTGGATCTTAAGGCATTCTGTGGGGTGGTGCAGGTAATGTGTTTGCTTATTGAGGGGGCTGTTATGATCTACTCTTATTTCCAGCCCTAATCCTGCACTCACCTGCACATTTGAGGGCTACTCCCCTGTATGGGCCATGCCTCCCTTCATGCAGCATTTCTGATTAATGTTCCCCATTGGGCACACCCATCCCTCCCTGAGCACACCTCAGATACCCAAGCTGCTAATCCATAGGTTCATAGGTTCATAGGAGGTTACTAAGCTAGCAACCATGGAGCCTTTGCAAGACTAGTCATGTTAATTCCAAGTATCCCCATTTGTTCTTCTTGAAATACAAGGTGCTACAATAAGGAAATGATGTGTTATACTTATGCCAGAAAGTCAGTCTGTTTCTGTCCTACAAACCCAACTTTAACAATACCTATGCACTGAACAATAAGGCATTTGCTACCCTGTTGTTACCTTCAGATAGTTTCCTGATGTATAGCCATAATGGTCATTAGTTTATAGTTTCCCGTTCAACACATTTGAATTATCTATTTCTATAGCTATGTCAATCTATCATTTTATCCATCCATCTATCTATTGGTCCCTATCATATGATCAGACTCCCATAACAGAGAATGTCAGAACCTCAAAGTACAGAACACAGAACAGGCTTGTCATTGGAAACCAATCATACAAACAGGGCAACACCCCCTGCATCCACCCACACCCCCTGCATATTATATATACCAACTCGGAGATTGCTCGACTTTAAGGAAAGGGCAAGCTTGATCCAGGAAATATTGGGTTTATGATGACAAGACAGTTCAAAGTTTGTACTTAACGGTTCTGCCATTTGATATTATGACAGCCTGACCATATGACAGGGACCCAAATAAAAAATATATATGTGTGTGTGTGTGTGTGTGTGTGTGTGTGTGTGTGTGTGTGTGTGTGTGTGTGTGTGTGTGTGTGTGTGTGTGTGTGTGTGTGTGTGTGTGTGTGTGTGTGTGTGTGTGTGTGTGTGTGTGTGTGTGTGTGTGTGTGTGTGTGGGTCTCCATTGCTTGGTTGAAAGCTCATATACTCAAACGTTATTTTCATGAGATGAAAATAATGAAAACTGAAATCCCAAACTGCACAGTTTTTTCCAGGGCAAGTAATCACTTGCCCAACATGGGAAAATATGGCCTTTTCCCCACTGTAGTGCAATCCCAGCTTGGTATATATAGTTGTGGCAGTGTGGGGGCATAGCCCCCACCTAGGTGGACTACAGATATTATGGTGTGTTTTCGTGAAGTTTTGGGTAAGTGTTTACTTGCCCTGGGAAAAATACACAGTCTGGGATTTTAGTTTTCGTTATTTTTTATGTGTGTGTGTGTGTGTGTGTGTGTGTGTGTGTGTGTGTGTGTGTGTGTGTGTGTGTGTGTGTGTGTGTGTGTGTGTGTGTGTGTGTGTGTGTGTGTGTGTGTGTGTGTGTGTGTGTGTGTGTGCGTGTGTCTATATATATATATATATATATATATATATATATATATATATGTATGTATGTATATATATATATATATATGTGTATATATATATATATATATATATATATATATATGTATACACAGTTTCCCTTCACAAAGTCGAACGTTCAGAAACTCGAAAGGCTGACGTCATATGCTCAAATTTCAGAAGCTCGACTTCGTAAAAGGGAGCAAAAAAAAACAACAACGAAACACAAAAAGTGTTTCTGCAGGGGGGCAAGTCCCTCTACAACCCCCACACCCCCACTACTTATTTATTCCAACTCTGAGATTGCACTACAGCGCAGAAAGGGAAGTCTCCCGTTCTGCGCTGTATGCTGTTCCCCATTCACAAAGTTGAGCTTCTACAATTTCAAGCATATGATCTTGACCATATGCATTTCGAGATTGTGGCCGTTCAACTTTGTGAAGGGGAACCATACACACACACACACACACACACATATATATATATATATATATATATATATATATATATATATATATATATATGTATATATATATGAACACTTTATAACCCCAAAATTCTGAAATATTGAATTTCAGAATCCCAAGATTATAAAGCTGAAAGCTCCAAATTCCGAAACCCCAGAAGTGCGAATTTTAAAATCCAGATGTCCGGAGATGTTGAGTTAGCGCTTCTGGTGTTGTGGTTTGTGAATGGATAGCTGGAAGTTCAGCTAAGTATTTATGTTTAAGGGTTTTGGATAGGGGCTTTAGTGTGTGTCAGTGTGTTTTGTGACTGTGATGTGAGTGTGTGTGAGGGGACTGTAGCTTGTATGGTGGTGTTTTCATGTGTTTGTCTGTGTAGTGCGACCTTGAAGTTAGTATATTTAAGTAGGAGGGGTGTGGGGGGGTGCAGTGTAGGTTTGTGTGTTTGTGTGTGGGGGGAAGGTGTGTGATGTGTATATGTGTGGTGTATGGTTAGTGTAGGATTCGTGATTTTGAAATTCATGCTTTTGGGGTTTCAGGATTTTAAGGTTTCAGCTTTATGATCTCAAGATTCTGAAATTCAATATTTCACGATTTCGGGATTATAAAGTGAACCTATAAATATATATATATATATATATATATATATATATATATATATATATATATATATATATATATCTATATATATGTACACACACACACACACACAATCACTACATAAACTGTTTAATGCACCATATTTATTTTTATGTACAGAGTTCCTTAATCCTTATTCTGCATTACTGTAGTGATCACTGTTATGTGATCTGCACTTTGCCTTAATTGATAACATCTTCTGTGCTTATATTACATCCAGGAATATTGTTTGTTAGTATGTGTTATATGCTTCCATATTATCGTTATGTTGATAAAATGATGTTACAAATATTGCATTCCAGGCACCTGTGTTATCATGTACCAACTTACAGATTGTCTGCAAAGCCTTATTTTAGAAATGCACATGAAATCTATAGTCTTTATCTGCTTGTAGTTTTCTATTAGTCCTGTATAGACCTCTGAAGATTATGTATTAGTCATATTAACGTTCATATGGACTATTCTTTCTGACAAAAAAGTTTATATTTCACTGTATATACAACAAAACAAAATGGCAGATCTCAAATGCCAGAAGTATAGATCTTTAATATACTAAACAAAGCTTTCAGGAAAACTCTCTTCTTCGGTGTTAAAATACAGCAAACACAACCTCCTATTTTAAAAACATCAAGATCTAAAATTAGGAAGCTGCAAGTGATGCATTTTAACACTAAAGAAGGGTTTTTTTTTTCCCAAAAGCTTTGTTTGGCATATTAAAGATGTGTATTTCTGGCATTTGATATCCTGTGTTTTGTTTCATTGCCTCTACTTTTTGCCATTTGATCTCATTTACTCATCCTTGTTCCTTTTGGGTTCTATTTCCTGTATATCTCATTAGTACATGTCAGATGTACATGTCATGAGTACAATCATTAACTCTCTGCAAATCGGTAAAGTATTATGCAAGTTTTAAACAGTCCACTGACTTTAATTCAACCCTTAGTCAATGCTACATGTCAGGGTTGCTTTTCCTCAGCTGCTACCCTCTGACACCTATGCACAAATCTCATGTCTATGTTCTCAGATTACCTTTACAATCAATACTGCACTAAATTAGCATTTAATAGATATGAAGATGCTGTATTAAATCAAAGCAAATATATATTTTTGCTCCTTTTTGCATAAAAAAACTGCAGCTGTTGTAAAATTTGCAGCATGCAGTAAAAGGAATAGTAGAACTGTAAAACTGAATCTAAACATGCTATTCAAATGTGTTAACATTTACTGAGCTTAAATGCATTACCTTATTTGGACAATACCTTTTAAGAGTCAAGCATCCCCCAATCAGATAAAAGTCTCTCAGAACAGGAAAACCATTACCCACTTTTGAATCCTAACATGAAGACTGCCTTGGACTCTATTAGGTAGAAAGAAACATTGTTAATTCATGAGATAATGCACTGCATCTCAACAGTCCAGGCTGATTGCATTTGCACACAGAGCTTAAACTGGATTTCATTTCTTTGTGGCATTCTATAACTACTTTTTTGGACTTCTGACTCAGAGATAGACATACACTCAATGCAGCTTTTAGCTACTGGTAACTGGGAGAGACAGGTCTTGATAAGCTGTTGGAATTCTTCATGAAGCCATTTAAACATTTTCTTTGTGCAAATCTAAAGCTACTTGCATATTTTATTTTTCAATAAGTGTATTGCTTAATTGTATTTATTTCAAGTAAAGAGTTTTATTGTGCAGTTTTAAATGCATGCAGCTAGTGATGTATTTATTATCTGATTAGTGGTATATGCTGTGGTGCTGTACTTTTGAAGACTTACTGCTGAAGGTATTGCTACTATGTAAGTATTTGATTGTCAGCTTATTTTAAGGAGAAAAAGATATTCTATTTTGATATGCTAGTGTGTTTATAGCTGGTGAGTGCATTACTGTAAGAACAAGGAAAGGAGGGAAACATTACAGAGATTTCATTTATCCCTATTGGAAGATACTGTGTGTGTGTGTGTGTGTGTGTGTGTGTGTGTGTGTGTGTGTGTGTGTGTGTGTGTGTGTGTGTGTGTGTGTGCATCTATTACTAAGATATCAGTGGAAGGCATTGTGTTCAGTCTGAGTTGGATGAAATCCTAGAGAAACAAGCAACAAGACCAGCACAGAGTTTAACCTTCACTGTGAACAAGTAAAAGCCAAATGCAGAAGAAAAAGTAAAGTAGAAAGAAAAGCTTGGCTCAAAAGGATTGTAATAAAACAATGTTTTCATTCTTTACACTGAAGAAGGGCATTACCTGTGAAGAATTAAAACATTATTTCATTACAATCCTTTTGAGCCAAGCATTTCCTTCTACTGGGATTCTTCTTCTGCAGGAAATCCCAGACAGGTAGTTATCATACCTCTAATCTGTATCTGTATAGTGTGAAGCTTATTTGGGTGTGGCAAGGCATCAGTGCCTAATTACTACATGATCTTAAGTCAATCACCACCTACTTAGATATTGTTCCATGCCAGTTGTATGGATTTAAAGCCTGTACTTATAACAATTCTTTGTGTCCAAAGAAACATATCTGACTAATTTACAACTATTTCTAAACCATAATAAAACCATAATAAAACTAAATTACTACCCTTTACCTCAAAACACATTTTACCAAAACAGCACTATTCACTATCATCTCTGCCAATAACACTGTGATAGAACAAGTAAACCAGACAACATCACTGGATATCATCATAGATTACCAGTTGAAATTTGACCACCATGTATCACATGTGGTTAAAAAAAACTCATTAAAAATGTATATACATTATACAGAGTAAAACCCTCTCAGTGACATAGCCAGAAGATGTATAGCCTCTACTTTCTTACTGCCATCTCTCCTCTATGCTGCCCCAATCTTCACTAAACATGAAGTCTTGCAATTGTCCAAACTTGAGCAATATTATAATAAAAAAGCCAAATTTGCACTAAACCTTAAAAGTATAACACAGCACTGCCTTTCCCTTAGAGAATTTAACCGGTTAGAAGGACCGCATCACCCAGCTCTTTCTTGACTAGCTACCATGCACAGACGTCTCTATAAGCCAGAAAATTGTCTAGCCCATAGCAGCTTAATATAATGCTATTTCTCCAAATGAATTTATGTTCTAGAGAAAAAATCACAAGTCACTGTAATCAAATCATCCAATATTGCAGTCAACTCCTTCTATTCAAAATATATAGCTAAACAATGGAACCACATTTCACTACCACTTATATCCATTCAGAATGCAAACTCATGAATTAAAACTTAATCCATCAAATCAAGATCTACTCCAGTACATCTACTAGAGAAATGTCACGTTTATCTTCTGCTTGCCATATCATCAATCCTTTTGTCTTCATTTCAGAATCCAGTACCCCAGAACTGGTACATGAATAGTTTTGCTAGTCTCTTCTAGCTGTATACATTATTTTGGGACACTGCTCAGCCACCTCTATACATCTAATATAACCCTTATGATAGCCACATTTATAATTGTCTCTAAAACTGCTTTGTATCTCACCTCTTAACCACAATATTAACATTCTTTGCCCTATCTAGTTCCTTCCCTCACCCCTATTTCTTTGAATTTCAAAGCACTATTCATATGATATATTATCTATCTGACAAATGTACTAATATACCACTTCAAATGCTCAGTGTTCAGCATCTGTAGAACAAAAACTACTTAACTGACTTACCCAGGAAACTCCTGGCCTCTACACTCCTGTTTCCTCCTTTCCAATATGGCTCCCCAGTACTGCTCATACAAAATAAACTAAACCAGTGCTACAGCAAAATAGCAAAAGGAACCACTAACTTAATAGAAGCCATCACTACTTAGCCCTAAAACAGCTTGACTGGCTTGAGCTTGAATTAGGCAAACAACTCACTTACACCCAGCTACTCCTAGTCCACAAATTATTATACAAACCACAACAAGCCAAACCGCTAGTACACTTATTACTTATATACACCCCTTCTAGGCCATTTCAATCTGAAAACAAAATGCTCCTCCAAACCTGCAAACCACATTGGTCAACAGGAACCTCTCTATTGCAGCAATGTAGCCCATCCCTAGCACTCTATCCCCTTATCCCTTAAACATACTAGCAACCTTTACAGTTTCAGGACCAATCTAAAATATATCTAACTTACATCTATACCTGTACCTGCAAAACCCTCTGAACAGATTCATGGCCACAGACTCACTGTAACTGTTCACTGTGAATTCACTAACACTTCCATATCTTAGCAGGTAGTAATGGCCAAACATCAAAAGAAGCTCTCATTTTAATGATACCATCTACTAATATATGCTCTTCGACCTCTTCAGCTGACACATTCTGCTATTTATTTTCCTTTGTAATGTCCTTCCATAACATTCTCATCCCTCTAGTAATAAACTCTCTCTTAATGTCCTTAATTTTCCATCTTGCTCTTTACTCCACTTCATCTTATTATATTCCTCTGTCGATTTTGGCAGCAGAATATTATTTCTCACCTCCATATATTATTAGAAATACAGTCAATATTTTGAAAAAAATATATATTAGTTTACTTGACATAGGCTGTCCGGTATCCTCTTCTTCAAAGTGTCTTACTACTTGAAGTTTATATTGTATTCCTGATCATAGTTTTTCCTAGTAATATTCTAAAATGTTTTTCAATCTGTTTGTGTTTCATCTGCTGTGGGGATTTTCTCCCCTTGTATATAGTTTACTTATCAGCTATTGTAAAATGTGTTCTATGTGTGCTTTGTGGAGCTTTTCTCCCCAGCTCATTGCAAAATATTTAATCTGTTGCAGAGCTTTTCCCTCTTTGTATATAATTACTGAATTACTGTTTAAATATTTTTGAATCTGTTGTAGAGCTTTTCTTCCCCGGCCTCCACTGAAAAGTTTTTTAACTCAACACAGTTGAAAAAACACATTAAACAAAATCAAAATAAATAAATGGAAATTGGAAGTAACAGCAGCAGTGCAGTCCTGAGATCATAGCCCTTTGGTATCACAATGGATATACAATGTACATTATGGCTGCAACTGATACTGCTCTAAATCAAATGGTAGTGTCTCATTAATGCCTCAAATATGTTCTTTATGCAAATTCTGCTTACATTTTTCTGGAGTTTTTCTTCTTAGGATTCAACTAAAAATGAAGACTTCACAGTTGGATGTTTTTTATCAACATCTTTAAATAAATAAATAAACAGCAATCAAACAAATAGACATCACTACAGGCTCTACTCCTTCGTGGAATATTCATAATTTCTATTTACACACTTGCTCTTATGGTTAAAGTCTTGGCTGAAGGTTGGTCAGAAGGCCCAACCTACCTAACTGGTTAACACATAAATAAACAACATGCAGTGTTGCTGTCAGCACTGTGCAGTCTTCATACTGTAATGACATATCATTGAAATAGTTGCATGTCTTTTCTGGTGACAATTAAATGCTTCATTGTTTATGTACATGGACTGTATAATGTCACTGTACTACATGTCATGTACAGCTAGAAACAATGTCGTGTTTCACATTGTTCATCACTCACTTTGCTGATCCCAAGACATATCTGAGTGCTTTGGAACTTTAATAGGCATCAGTCCCCAGTTGTGAGGCTCTAAGATTATTCCTTTAGTAATGTCTTTAGCAACGAGATGCTCAAAATTTGCAGGGCTATAATGCAAGTTGTTAAAACATCTTTGTAGTCTTATTGACTCTGTAATGAGGATGTATGCATATGCATGAATGTATTGTCTGCATTTTTTTATTTTACACAAAATTGATTAAGATGATCTATTGCAGGAAACTTATTGTAGAACAGATCATGTGTGCTGTATCTTTAAGAAGCATTTCAATGAATGAATGTGCATATAAATAGTCAGCATGTACTAGCTTCAGTGTCATTTCGACAGTGCAGCCACAGAGTGAGCGTGCATGAGTGTAACAGCTAGTTTGTGTATCAGCCTCAGTCCTGATGTGTTTGTATATAATAAAGCTGCTTGAACAGAACCCACAAAGTCTCACCTATTGTATCCTGACTACATGAGCAACATTTACTGTAGGCCTCACCAATGTGACTCTACACAGAAAGACTATCTAAACATCATAGGTGCCTTTCTGTAGCATAACAAGTGTCTCCAAGTGCACCTCTGTACCTGATTCAGCAGAATTGTGCATTCTAGGAGTGTGCTAGTAGTGATCATATATGCATGTCATTATCAATCCATTGGTGGGCTGGCTACTATACTGTGCAGATTTGTGGTCTGTACAGTATTATCTAGAAAGTATGTATAGACAGATTGTGTGCATCCACATGCATTATTTACTAGTCTCATTGCAAGCCATAGTGCTGAGCGCATGATTTGTGTTCACCTGCCTTTTGTATTTTGTATTCCACCTTTGTTTTTTCAGCAGTCCTTTCTTCACTGAAATGAATACTGCTGGTCTTTGTACATGTGGAGTTACTGGCACAGGTAGGTTGATGCATTGTTATCAATGCTTTTCAGTTCTTCTTGCAATCTGAGAATTGTTCGTTCCTCATTTTCAAGCCAGAAAATGTGTTTGAGCAGAGGTTCATACTATAAAATGTTTGCTTTTATGAAGAATATAATACAATTTAAGAATAAGAATCATTCCTGAGCTTTGCAACTTACACTGAACTTTCTGGACACTACCAAAGGCTCCATTAAGATCCAAATCATTCTTTCTCAAAATAAACACTTATAAATTCAGAAAGTGATGCCACATTTTCCCAACATTAATCAGTTACAGCAAGCCGATACCTAAAGACTCCAGCATTGTTCATCTTCCTAATTCTTCCTGCAAATCTCTGCATGAAAAGACCGCAGTGGACCTTTGAGAATATTTGGACCCTGTTTTCAGATTCTCCAGAGTCATTTTTAAAAGATTTTAGAGATGGATGAACCCTTTCAACTTCTCCAAAGGGACACTCATGGTTCTTCCATATGTAATGCAGCAGCTGACAAAATATTGATAGGACTGCACTTGATGACCTAACTGCAATACTCTGTAAGGCAACTGATCTCAACAAGGAATGTTTCCTGATGTCATCCTGTAGAAATGACAACAGCATTTGGAACCTTGACAGCTTTTTTGGGGAGACTTGTCTTTTTGAGTCACCTACAGATTAGTACAGACACTGACATCAATAATTCTGTGTGGGGGTGGGGGAGGGCAGCAGATAATTTCATGCCTATGATTTTGATCTAAAATTATGCCATTTAGCACAACATACTGCTCTCAGAATTAAACCTTCCAAATTTACAGAACATACTAGCAGACTTCCTCGGCAAGTATATTACTTTGGCTCAAAATTAAAAATTAACCCACAGACCTTTCAGGACACTACATGATGTTCTCTCTTGCCTTACCACTTGCTTTGTAGTGTAGACAGTTTTTCATTTCCTTGAACTTAAATCATGCTTTATGGCTTTTCTCAATACCATGTGATTCCAAAAGTGCTTTTCAAAGCAAAGTAGAGAAAGGCAATAATATACTCATTCCAGCTCAAAAGCAAAGTCAGAAAAGGCAATTATATACTCATTCCTACTCCTAATGAAGACAATCACTGTTCTATGTTTTGGGGGAGACTTGTCTTTCTGCCTCCATGGCCTTTACCTGTCCTTGCATGCTTCCTAAACCAGCAGCAGGACATAGAATTGCATGTCCGTCATAGTTCAAAATATCTTAAAGAGGGCAGAAGTGATAATATTACCTACCAAATGGAACAATTTGCTTCTGGGGCTTCCAGAATGATTTTAGATCCAATGTACAGTTCTAAGGATCTTAGATCACTTGACCCATCTATTTGAATGTATTTTAGCATGCTGCTCTATCAAAGTGCATATATTTGATATTATGTCTTCCAGACTTTCCACAAAAAAGCAGCAAATTCATTGATGAAAAACAGCCTACAATGTGTCTTCCATATATGACCTCCAAAGGGACATCTTTCTCTTCCAAGAGACTCAAATGTATAATGGAAATTATAACTCTGTTAGTATTTGAACAGATGAAAAAGTGGACACAAAGCACCTGTCTTAGAAAATATTTTTTTTCTTGTTATTGTAACCTTAGCAAGAAGTATTTCAGAGTTACAAGCCATGGTTCACAATCCACCTGACAATATCCCTTACAATGAAAAGGGAGTTTTAAGAAAAATCCCCTTTTTCTTGATCAATGTGGTCTCAGCAAAATTGCCCAACCGTTTTGTTCAGTTCTCAATCTTTTATCTGAATTTCCAAAATGAAGGGGGGCATCTACATAAACTGGATTTGCACAGATCCATGAGATACTATACCAGGCAAACTAAATTTCTTCATGAAGACATCAGTTCTTTTTATATCTTTTAAGAAAGGAAAAGGCCTACCTCTAATTTAAAAAATAATCTGTCAAAATTGCTTGCAAAGTGTATTACTTTTTTATATGATATGTACAATAAACCTTTGCAAGGCACATATAGAACATTTACCACTAGGGCAGCAGCAATTTACTTTAGAAATGTTTCTGCACAACATATTTTAGAAGCAAGCACTTAGATTATTCTCCATACCTTTACAAATGTTTACATGGTAGAAGCACATATCTAAGGGAAAGCCGGTCTCTGACATGACTGTGCTCCATGTGATCCTGCTGTCCAAGTACTGCTTGGGATTCAAGCTAAATGCTATGATTTATTGTTAACATTGACTCTCTCCAAAAAAGACAGTACAAACGTGCAACATGATTATCATAACTTTTCAAGGTTACTGTAACACTAAAGGTTCCTTCCCCCTTCCCTCTGTTTCAGGACATGGCTGTTATTATGTTTCGATACAGCATTTCTAAAATTTTCTAAAATTTATTTCATATTTCATATCTACATATATCTGCCACATGTATCTGTGACAAAAGAGAAATACTGCCAGCCCAGCAACCTGGAATTTTATAAATAAGTATATGTCATTTGAGAATATTAATATGATTTATATAGAAGTGTGACAGAAGGAGATACTGCCAGCTCAGCTATCTGGAATTTTGTAAATGGTTATGTGTCATTTGTGAATGCCAACATGCTTTATGTAAGATGCTTGTGCTACAACTGTTTTAGAACTGTATGTTAGGTACTGAGTTAAAATGTAACCAGACCATGCCCTCCTGGCTTAGAACAGAAATGTATATAAACTACTGTAATTGTGTAAATGTATATGTTTTTAATAGTGGAAGCTAGGACATAGAGGGTTAACTTGCAAATAGTCAACAAAATAGTTGGATTTAAATTGTTTTATGATTGTGCTATAAAAGTTATCTCTCAGGTTCAGTCAACAGGATGCAGGATGTCTACACTACGGGACTCTCTGTGTTGTTTTGTAAGTTTGTAAGTGTTTTATTGTTCTATGTCTTCCAGCAGTTTCAAAGATCTGACAGATATGTGTTTCTCACAGAGAGATGCTAAATTCTGTTAGTTTCTGACAATGGGGGTACAGCTTGGGATCTGAAAGTCAGGTGGCAAAAAGTAATGTCATCCAGGCTAACCCAGCAGTAATATTTGATATTAATTTAATAAATCTCTCAGAGAGGGAAATAGCACTTTGTATTTTGTCTTTGACATAACAAGAACATCCACTCATCATCTTCTGTACTTGCTTTGCTGTAAGTAAGTTTTTATGGCATAGTAACTCTTTTAGATTCAGATAGGATTATGGTAAAGTGTACCTTAGATGTTTTTTTCTATTTATTTGAGACTGTCCTGTAATGTTGTTTTACATACTTCCTGTGAATTTGAACTCTGATGCAAGTTATTACTTACTGAGTACTGTCTTGTTCTTTTATTATTTCTTATTAAATATATTTAAACATTTTAATTGTGGCTGGTCTGTTTAGAGATATTTAAGCGCTTAGAGTACTAGCATATATACATGGTGACGCTGTGCAGGCTACTTCTAAATAGTCTTGCTTTTGGCACACCTCATCACTAAGGGCTTTTCATCCAGAAAAAAGGAGGTCATTGTCCCACTGTACTCATCCGTCATTAGACCCATTATATAATACAATGCCCTGTTTGGTATGTACATCTCAAGACATCTGCAACAACTGGAAAGGCTGCAGAAATACCTCACTAAAAGAATCACAGACCTAAAGCAGATGCCCTATGCTGACCATCTAAAAATACATAACCTATACCCTGTCGCATATCATCTACTCAGAGGCGATTTCTGCTTAACATACAAGGCCATGTCAAACCCAGAGCTGTTGGACATGCTCACTTAAAGAAATCCCAATCCCTCAGAGACGCACACTACAGGGATCTAAACCTTGTCATCACAATGAATAAAACATGCTGGAGGGATAGATTCCTGACCCAGAGACTCCCCAGACTCTGGAATAGACTGCCCATACATGTCAAGCAGAGTGCCTCTTTGGCCATCTTCAAAAGAAACCTTGATGATTGGATGGGAGATAGGAAATTCACCCTGGGGATCATGTCAGTCACCCTGCTAGACAGCGGTCCAGGGAAGTGAATACTGTGGGAAGAAATAGCCAGGGAATTTTTATGGCTAGGCTTGTATAGGCCCTAGGGCTGATAGCCTAGTACCAACCTATGAACCTATGAACCTATGATTAGACTACCATTAGGATTACTAGTAACATTACACAGTAAGATTGGACACCTTTTGTTAAGGGCCTTAAAGTAGCTGAAAGAGTTGGCTTGTGGCAGTCAGAACTACCTTATATTCTGGGCAGAAGGGGACATAGCTAGTAAACCAGTGTCAGCCTTCCTCAGGGGTGTGTGTGTGTGTGTGTGTGTGTGTGTGTGTGTGTGTGTGTGTGTGTGTGTGTGTGTGTGTGTGTGTGTGTGCATGTGTGTGTGTGTCTGCCTGCATATAAATCAAATTCTAGAGAGTGTGTATGTCAGCTACTTGGGCAGGGACAAGAAGCACTGGGTGGACAGAAAGGGTACTCCAGATCTTGTTTTGGCCACTCAGCTGAGATCTCAACCCTATAGTTGTGCCAGTGGGGAGTCTTATTGGGGATCTGGAAAAAGAGGGAGAAACCAGCCCCAGACTGACTGTGATCTCTGTGTGCTCTTAAGGGAAGTTGCACTTTACTATGTGTGTGCTCTTTTCATCCCCTCAGTGTGCACATTCCCCACTGTCGCCAGTGGTGAAGATTGAGGCTCCTTGATTACTGGGCCAGTGCAGGGGCATCACATTTTAATTTGCTGGCAATGATGGGATATCCACAACACATATTAATTGGCTTGTAGTGGTGATATACATATTAGGATTCAGTGGTGTGGATATTGAATTCATGTAGCCTGGTAAGGGTGAGCACTAAGGAAGGTGTCTGTACTCTCAATCAGCCACACAGTAAACATTCATAATTTCATATCACAATTGTTTTGTTTTTTTGTTAGTTTAGTTAGTCAGGGAGAGCAGGCAAGTATGTCAGTGGAGGAGTATGACAAGCTGACAAGGAGGCAGTTGGCTGAGATGTGCCAGGCTAAAGGGCTGGTGCATGCCAACCTGACTAAGGCAGAAATTATTGTAGCCTTGGGCACAGCTGTATCACAGACCTGCAATCAGGAGGACAACCAGGCTGGCCATGGAGATGTACCACTCTCTGAAAATGGACAGTTCAACCTTTCTACAGATAGCTTAAAAATCCATCTGGAGTTAAAGAGATTTGAACTGGAGGCCAAGAATTTGGAAATAGAAGCAGCAGAGAAACTACGATGTCTGGAAGCCAAGGAGAATGAGATGCAGAGGCAACATGAAAAGGAGATGCTGACTCTTTGCAGGGTCATGGAGGTAATGGGAAAGGGAGTAACCCAACCCCAGAAGCAAAAAAGGTAAGTAAATTTCTTCCAGAATTTACAGAGGGGGATAATTTGATAGTTTCATTCATATGTTTGAAAGGGTATGTAAACAGTATAATGTTGACCAAGGGCTCTGGGTATGTTCCTTACCCCCTTACTCCATGATAAAGCTGTAACTGCTATCTAATACTGATTGCTTAAATTATAATATTGTAAAAAACTATATTTTAGAATGATTTAAGTTAACACCTGAGACTTATAGGAAAACATTTTCTGAGCATAGACGCAAGGCAGATAAAAGTGTGTGTGAATATATATTGCTAAACTAAACACTTATTTTCATAGGTGGGTAAGTGGATGTCAGGTCACCACCTTTGAAGGGCTGGCAGACCTTCTGGTGAGGAAACAAGCCATTATCACTTTGCCTGAGGACATGAGAATTTGTTTAGCTGATAGGCAATACAATATTGCAAATGAGTTGGAGAAGATGGCAGACCTATACCTAGCAAGCAGGGCATCACTGCACAGTAATGGGATACCCAGTGGTATTCATGGGTCTAAGGGAACCCATGGTGGGCAGCCCATACCACCCCAACAGAGTCTGCCAGTAGCAGGGGAAGCCATTAGGCAGGTATACGTCCAGGACCAAGGGTTAAATCTTTTAAATGCAACCAGTGAGATCATGTAGCATATAGATGTCTATGGAGGCGAAGTGGGGAGCAAAAGGTGGGAGAGCCAGTAAGTAGGAATGACAGAATTCCAGCAGTAAGCTGTCTCGAGACAACAAGGGTACCAAACTACCACAAGAGGTTATATCCTATCTTAGCAAATGAGAAAGAGGCCATTGCTAAGAGAGACACAGCCTCTGACCTAACTATTGTGAAGCCTGCAATGGTTAAAGAGGAGCACTACTTGCCTGGGAAGTCTACTCCAGTCAGACCTTTAGGAGGGACCCCATTCAAAATACCTTTGGCTAGGGTTCAACTTGACTGGGAGAGTGGAAAGGGAAGCCCGCAAGCAGGTGTGTTTGAGGATATTCCTGCAAATATCCTGATAAGGAATGATTTTGACAATGCAGTACCGTGTGTGTACACAGTTACATGCAGTCAGGCTTGGAGGCAAGCATATGGGTCTGATAGCCCCGGGGAGAACCAGACAGACCACACACTTGCAGCCAGGACAGATGAGATGGTTACTTCAGGGAGGGAGCTACCCTGTAGCAGTGAGACGGAAGGCAAGTCACAGCTGCTTCTGGGTACTGATGTTCCCTTGGACAGAGTGATTGCAAGGGCAGAGGTGAGTAGTAGTAACCAGGCTGACAGTGAGGCACCATTATCAGATGATGCCAGACTTCCTGTGAAAAGGGAGCTGGGAAGAGTTACTAAGAGAGAGGGTTGAGACAGCCTCAGCTCTCAGACCCTACATTACAAGGCCAGGGAGAAGTAGCTAGTGAGGCACCTGATTTTCAAGGGAAGGGAAAATCTGTGTACTGGGACAAAGGGTTACTCTACAGACAGTGGACCCCTGAGGGAGGGCTAGAGTGTGAGAGAATGCAGCAGTTGGTAGTACCCAGGGCCTACCATCTGGCACTTCTAGTCATAGCCCATGATATTCCCTTTCCAGGTCATATGGGCATAAACCATACAAAGAGACATATTCTGCAGAACCTTTACTGGCCTGTGATTTCCAGATATGTAACAGGGTACTGCAGGACCTATGAGTAGTGCCAAAAGGTTGGTAAAGCAGGAGACAAGGTGAAAGCTCCTTTGATGCATTTGCCTGTGATTGAGGAGCCATTTCAGAGGGTAGCTATGGATATTGTTGGCCTCTGAGTACCCCAAGTGCACAGGGAAAATGTACATCCTACTGGAAGTAGATTATGCTACCAGATACCCTGAGGCAGTGCTCTATCCGTCATTGAGGTAGAAAAAGTGGCAAATGCTTTGTTAGAGAATTTCAGCAGGGTAGGTTTCCCAAAAGAAATACTGACTGACAGAGGTGCCAATTTCATGTCAGAGCTGCTAGCTTGTCTGTGGAAGTACTTTGTAGTGAAGCACCTAAAGACCACCCCCTACCATTCCCAGACTATTGGTCTTGTGGATAGGTTAAACTCTACACTCAAGACAATGCTATAGGCATTTGCAGACCAGTTTAAGAATGAGTGGGACAAATATTTACCCCATCTATTGTTTGCTTACAGAGAGATGCCCCAGGAATCCACAGGTTATTCACCCTTCAAGTTGCTGTATGGGCATAGGGTGAGGGGGCCTCTAGATTTGATTCAAGATGAGTGGGAGGGTGAGTGAGAATCCCACAAGGAGTCTGTTGTGGCATGTGAGAAATGTGACACTGCCAGCCTAGCTAGATAGAATTTTGTGAATAATTCTATGCCATTTGTGAATAGTAATGATTTGTATGCTTGCCTTAAAAAATGTAAGAAAACTATATATTCTGTACTGAGCTTCAAGACTTTAACCAGAGTGCACCCTGCTTTAAAAGAACAGAAATTTGTATAAGCTCTATGCCTACGTAAATGTATGTTTCATAGTAGAAACCGGGATATACAGAGTTAACTTGCAAAACTCTAATACGTTTTAAAGTACAGAGTTTATGATGTGTTATAACATCAGTTTATCTCAAGCTAAGAAGACACAATGTCTAGATTTGTAGGCTTTGCTATTGTCTGGAAACAGTGGTAATTGCAGGTTTCAAATGTAAAAGTGTTTAAAAGTTTTATGATTTCCAGTTCCAGGCAAGTTTCTAAGAGATAAGTATTCTTGACACTGAGGTGTTATATTTTAAGTTCTTGTTGGCCTGGAAACTAAAAGCAGAATTGACAAGAATGATGTAATCTGAGATTATTCAACAGTAATGTGCATTATCAATTGACGAACCATCTCAGAGAGAAAGTGAGGGCATTTTGTATCTTGCTCTAAAACTGACAACATCACCAGCACTCCGTCTTGCTCTATACATTATTTTAGAACACAGTTTCTCTTAGAGATAGATAGGAATATAGCAAGAGTAGTCTAGAAGTTTTCTATATTTATGTGATACTGTCCTACAATGTTGTTTTAAAATGTTTACTGTGATCCTAAATTCTATTGTCACTGTGCTGAGTTAATGAGTATTGTTTTGTGCTTTTATTATTTATTATAAAATATATTTAAGCCTTTTAATTGTGGCTGATTTTGTGTAGGGATAATTTAAGCTCTTAAACTACTTGCATGTATTTGATGATAGTGTACAAGCCACTTTTAAATAGCCTTCAAGTTTTAGTAACACTTACCAATTGGATAATAGTAACATTGCACAGTAGAATTGGGCACTCTTTGGTAAGGCCCTTTATAGTAGCTGATAATGGTAGTTGGTGGCAGGTGGTACTACCATATACTCTGGGCAGAAGGGTTATAGCTGGTGAACCTGTGCCAGCCTTCCCCAGCAGTGTCTGTATGGTTGTATATAATTCAGATCTCAAGGTGTGTATGTGTCAGCTACTTGGCCAGGGTACTGAAGATCATGGCTTGGCCACTCAGCTGAGATCTCAACCCTATAGCTCTGCCAGTGGGGAGTCTTACTGGGGATCTGGATTAAGAGGGGGACACCAGCCTCAGACTGACTGTCATCTCTGTGTGCTCTTAAGGGGAATTGCACTTTACTGTGTGTGTACTTGTCATCCTCCCAGTGTGTACGTTCCCCACTGCTGCCAGTGGTGAAGATTGAGGCACCTTGATCACTGGGCCAATGTTGAGCATCACAGTATCTATAGCCAAAGTACTATTCTGTTGAGAGTCTGTAAATATATTGTTCTGTGGTACAGCCTTTAGTTGTGGCTCAGTGTCACTGTAGGGCTTCTTTCTTTGAAGATAAATACTGACCCACATTTAGACATTTTCAACATTTGCATTATACATTTTGGTTGTACGCATGTAATTTCATGCTGTATTTTATGACCATGTGATAAATATATTTAATTTACAGCTTACATTTGGGCATCAGAAAATACTGACCATAATCTGGCTTTATTTTATTTAAAGTCTGCCCAAGTATGTGTGGACAATAGCTAGCTGGTTCACTGGTTGGCCCATTAAAGTTGGAATCCTTCCTTAGGATTGATTACTCCTCTTGCTTAATTATTTTAGTTTCCTTTACAGGTTGTGCAAGTACATTTCTGCATGACTGTTTTTAAGCATGGTACATTACATTCTCTGTAGTAGATGTATGCCAGCAGAGTGTAATGCACACTTCTGGTTTCCTGTTCTTTGCTAGTAGGGCTCAGTTTACCTATTCCTGACTTATAGCTGTTGCAAGTACACATATGGCATCATAAGGGAATATATCTTTTTAGAGTTGTGACAATGCACGTTTTCTGTCATGTTATACTATATATGCAACACCACGGCTTACATTGCAGCATAGTCACCTGTTGTCGTTTTTTTTTTGTACTTTGCAACAGCTTGTCTGTCTTGTGGGTGCCTTTCTTAATCAGAGTGTGCTGAATATGTAGCCACATGTCTGATGGTATGAGTACAAAGCCTATGGCTGTCCATTGGTCTAAGCTGCTCTGGTGCCAAGTATACTTATGAGTGGTAACAAACGAAAATGAAGCAATGTACACCAAAGCAAAACTTCCACTATTAGAAGAACCAGACCGTTGGAAGAACGATGAAGTGGAAAAGACTTTATTGCTCTTGTCTTGTAAAAAACAACATTAAAATCTTCGCTATTCAGCGAAAATCTTTCATTTGTATCAGAAAAAAACAGTTGAAATTAAGCACTTTCGCTTGGTCTCAATACCAAGCTTTATCAAGATGAAATGTATGCTAAATAGGGCTATTTTTATAGGGCTCACCTACCACCATGTGACAACAGGTAATAATTAGGCTTTAAAGCTATACATTCATTAGCTGATCTAACTACACTTCATTTGAAACATTATGCCATTACTATATATTACATTAATGTTCATGTAAATAAAATATAAAGAGTAGAACAAAAATTAATACAATATTTTTTAATATTAACCTTATTAAAATATTAAAATATTTAATTCATATTCTTATGTCCTATTATGAAATTCAGTTCACTTTATATCTTTCACCCTAATACTTGGTTATATACCACAAGTATCTACTTCATCAAATGTATACATAAATATATAAATATGTTAAAAAATATGTAAAAAATATATATAGATATTTTAATATATAAATATATCAATAAATAAACAAATATGTCTAAAAATGTTCTTAAAAATATTTTTTAAAAATGCTCCATGAAATACTTGTTGAAAACCAATGTATTATTGCAAAAAATAGCGTATTATTTTATATTATATTACATTAATGTTTATAAACAAATGGCATACTAAAAACAAAATCAGATGATTAACAATTTCTATACACAATACATCCACTTACTTGTATAATCACAATCTAGCCATTCTTAATTTAAGAACACTTTTTATATTTATATTGTCATTCAAACCTGGACTAGTAGCAGCATCTAATTTAAGCTGCCACAAGAGTTCCTTATATTCTAAACGTGTTTCCCAATCACCCCCTCTACCATCCATTTGTACTTGTTCTAACACAATAAAATTTATACACATTTCTGGGCATGAAGTAGAATGTTTGTAAAAAGCACTGGTTTCTTTTTTTCAAGAAACCTCATACAAATGCTCGTAAATTCTCTTTCTTAATGATCTCTCTGTTTTACCAACATAAAAACTAAAACATTTTGTGCAATAACCCAAATATACTATTCCTTGAGTTGCACAGTTCACATAAATGTTGGCTTTGAAATGAAAATTCCTTGAAGGAATATATAAAGAGCCCCTGTTTGAAATAGATGTGTACTGCTTGCACATTCCACATTTGTAGGTGCCTTTTCTCAAATTCTTACTATTACTAGTTCTCCCTTGGGGTTGAAACTTCTCAAATAATTCTTTAATATTGGTGTCCTTACGTCTAGTAAATCTAGGATACCTTGAAATATGTTTTTTCAGTTCTTCATGTCCTGTTAAAACTGGCCAAAACTTAGAAATTATCTCTTCAATTTGTTGAGAGTTGTTTGAAAAGGTATGTGTATAATTGTTAGAAAAAACAGTATTATAAACTTGACTGGGTTTTGGTTCTTGGGTCTGTCCCAAACCCAATAAAGGGGGAAAGTTATTCTCTCTATGGTCCAAAACTTCTTTACTCATCTTGTCTATCAATCCTTCAGGATAACCTCTTTCTAAAAACATACTTTTTAATATTGTCAACTCTTCCATAAAATATTCTAAAGTACTGGACATTCTTGATGCCCTAATCATGTGCCCTTTAATAATGCCTTTTTTCTGATAATAAGGATGGCCACTTGTGAAATGTAGGTATGTATTGGAAAAAGTAGGTTTTCTATACAATCTGGAAGTGAACCTATTATTGACACAATCTTTAAAAACTGTCACATCCAAATAATTCATTTTCTCATTACTACCGACATATGTAAAAGACAAAAAAGAAGTGGTGGAATTAATGTATTCAAAAAATTCCAAAAATTGTTCCTCAGTACCACTCCACAAAATACTTATATCATCTAAAAACCTGGTGTAATGTTTTATATACTCCTTCCATTGAGTGGAAAAAATGAAGTCTTGTTCCCATATGTGTAATACTATATTTGCATACATGGAGGCGCATGGTGCACCCATTGCCACCCCCTTTTTTTGTTTGTATATCTCTCCATTAAAAAACATAAAATTATTTTCTAGTATAATTTCCATGAATTCAACAAGTAAGTTAATGGTATTAGCCGACAAACCTGATTCTTTAACTAATGTTTCATTGAACCAATTCAAACCCTGTTCGTGTGTAATACTCGGAAACAAATCCACGACATCAATAGTTATCAGTATTAAATCTACTTGAAAAAAATCTTCTTTTATACCTCTTAGAAAGTCCCAGGAGTCCTTACATACATATTTCAAGGTTGTGGCAAAATTCTTGGGCCTATAATCAACAAACTTAATTATAGGTTCTAAAATACCGCCTTTACCTGACACTATAGACCTGAATTTTAATGGATCAAGAACTTTGTGTGTCTTAGGGATTCCAAAAATTACTGGTATCTTAGGTTTGTTGACATTCAGGTAATTGTATACCTCCTCACTGATGAATCCTTGTAATAAATTGTCCATCAAAGTATAAATGATTTTAGAATAAGCTAAATTCACTTCATTTTTAGAAAACAGTTCATATTTTTCAGAGGCTTGTAACATTTTAAACAGATGCATTTCATAATCCTGCATATACATCAAAACCAGCCCTCCTCCTTTATCTGGCTTCATGGTTCTACACTTTTCTTTCCTCAGAAGCTGTATTAATGCCATCTCTTCTGGTTTCATATTGGAAGGTGTTCTATCTGATTTTTTAGAAATAATCTTTCTTATTTCCTTACTAACCATCTCCTCAAACACTTTTAAAGATGGGTTGGTTGGGGGGTTAAAAGTACTGGTTCTAGTTAATGTAGTTCTTGTGTAGGGCTGTCCATTAAAATTCAGAGTTAAGTTTAGCTGCCTTATAAATAGCTTCAAGTCAATTAAAGCTTCTGCTAAATCAGCAGGACACGCTGGAATGAACTGAAGACCTTTTATAAACAAATCAAAACACTCCTTCTTGATTTCTATCTCTATGAAATTGTATATTGTGAAGTTTTTATCCTTCACCAATGTATACTCTTTACTTTCTTTACCTCCATCTAAAACTACCTCATTAGAATCATCTAAATCTAAAAAATTGGTCACATCCAAATCTATGGCTTTCTCAATTTCTGTTGTTGAAAATTCTCCCCCCTCCCCGTTAATCTGTCCTGGGGAAGTGAAAATCCTGATGGGAATTCTTTCTACTTTATTCAGCTAATCTTTCACTCCTTCTCACAGGTTCAGTGAGAGGTTGTGCATGAACATTCCTGTATGTGTTTACCTGAGCTCCAGCCCTATTACGGTCATCTTTCCATTTGTTTCTCATTACCACAGGGTAAGCTAGCCCTTCTTTATATTCATTTAAATCCCTTTCTAATTTATTAATCTTCCTATTCAAAATTTTCAAACAATACTGATCTACCTCATTAAATACATTATCATAGCTTTTTTTAACAGATAAAAAACTGGTATCATTAATCAACTTTTCATTCTGTACATTTTAATCTTTTAAGAGAATGTCAGCCTTAGCCTCATATTCTTCCACCATAACTTCCAGTACCTGCAGTCCAGCTCTATTAAAAATGTTACACAGTTTCTCATACTTATGAGTAGCCTAGTGCTTGTCCATAGTTTAAATTATGGACACTCCATGACTGGTCTAGAAGGCCACTGTCAATTTACTATTTGCTTTTAGATTATGCAAGGTCAGTCAAGTTATTCCTCTCTGTCACACCCATTTAGACATTTCCATTATTCATTCTTCATATGAGCATTGAATTCACCCAATAGGATCAGAGAGTCAGTAGGTGGTATCCAATCAAGCACCAGACTCATGGTCTTTAAGATGAATGAATGCTTCAAATAGCTGCTATTAACATATGAACAAACAGCATAGCTTTCTTAACTGTAAGTTGTTTTTGCATTCAAGTGACCCTCTTGTCTTCTTATACAAACTCTAACTGTATAACACCCAGCCTGGGGGAGGGGCATGTGAATATTCATATTCAACTGAGGGCTTATCAGGGTCACCTTCAGGTGAGGAGAAAGACCACCCCATAAAAAGAAATCTATTTTTATTTCCTTCATCCAATAGTATTATAATATTATGCCCTGCTTAAGATACATAAGAATTTTGAAAATCTTCCTATGAGACCAAATGTCTCTTCTATAGGATGGGTGAATGAACCAATATCTAGTTACCATGAAAATATATTGAAAGGCTATCTAGTGAACATATTTACTGAAAAAAACAGAGAACTATTGTTTCTTAAGACAGATGAATATAAGGTGAAAAAGTAACGAGATACAGATAAACTCATTAGCAAAACTTGATGTTAACTCTTTGTTCACGAATATAAGTAATGACTTTTGAATAAATGCATTAAGGCATTATGTCAGAACTGCAGCTAGGCCATCAGGTACACTTTGCAGATCATTGAACTGGTACCCCTCTCAACTTAAAGTTGAGAAGCAAGAAAAATATTCCCCAAGTCGCTTGTACTAATATAACAAGCAGTTTTCTAAAATTAAATCATATAGACTGAACAAGTTTGCCCTTCCACTGTGACTGCAAATGCAGTATCAACATTCATTTGTGAAGCTGAATCTGCACTCCACCACCAATGGCAACTTCCAGTCATTCACCTTGACAACATGTGTCTTGGGCAGCAATCCTTTTTTCCCTATCCTACTTATGTCTTTGATTTATGTAGCAAAACTAACATATAAACAAAGGAGATAAATTTATTATAAAAATTCTAAATGATGGCTGCTGCCCTGACCTGAAAAAAAGCTCCCAGTTAGGGAACAGTCCTATTAAGGGAATTCCCAGGAAAACTTAAATCCTCTTAACTGCCCCCTTGCCCCGTTTAAAACAGTCATTGTTGAAGATCCTTCTGAAAAACTGGCCCATCTCTGTGGAACAAACTACCAGCTGAAACAAGGCATCAAGATACTCTTTCCAAGTTTAACAAGTGCCTTTCTCAACACCACTTCAAGGGTGTTGCTTATGAATGCTATAGGGATAATGTTTAAACTCTTTAAAAGCCTTTAAATTTTAAGAATGCTTACAGTTTCTCAGCCAAATTCCTTTGTCACGTAATAATTTTTACTCTTGTGTTCTCTTCTTAGTCTCTAGGCCTAGTTCTGTAATCTCTCTTTTTTACTTAATTCTCTTTGAGAATTTTTTGCAAACAAATTCAATTTTAAAGCATCAAAAAGAGTTACTTACACACTGAAGAATGTCATTAGCCTGAAAGCTTTGTGGTTTCACTGCTTTTTGAATAAAGTACTATAGATCTGCTCAGCATTTTCAGCAGCTGGAGTTTTTTGGTCTTGATTTTGTATTTCCTACTTCTCCATCAGCAGTTCACCTCTGTGTTGATGCTGTTTGTTGCCGTTTTATAGTCTAACATCCCCCAGCAAAGTTCTAGCAGGTTTAGGCTTTCCCATAGTGATTGACATGTGATTGAGGCACAACAGCATTGACTGATAGGCTATCAAATAATACCACTGGCATACAATTGAGGCACAATTGCATTGACTGATAGGCTATCAATTAATACCATGCATTTGTCCTGTTCCAACATCCTAATACATTTATATTTCTTTTTTTAAAATGCACACCAACAACAATTATATATGACTGAGTATAATTCTCGGCTGATAAGTATATTTTTGGCACTTTTTAAAAGTTCAGAGTTGAATTAAACAATAATTGCGTTCAGTTCAGAATACAGTTTGAGTAAATTGCTTTAATATTGCTACACATCTGCTAGCTTGTACTGCACTGGAATTGTTTTAGTGCTGTTTTAGCTGCTTTTCTGTAACAAAAAAAAAATAATTCTAAGCTTGTTTCCTGCCTTTCCTGTAACTAGTCTAGTCCAGATACAGATTTGCTGTATCCAGGACTGTTTGTAAGCTTCTGAGCCCCCAAACCTTTCTGTGTTGGAGGGAAGCCTTCTAGCTTATCAGTGGGAGTGGTAAGCACTAGGTTGCCTATCTACCATACGAGTGGTTTCTGGCCCAGAATTTGTAGTTTATTGGCCGTTTGGATAGTTTTTCCATCTCCTTCAACATTTTGGTCTAAACGCCAGTGCTTGCGCTTGTTTCCCACCTTTCCTGTAGCTAGTCTAGTCCAGATGCAGTGTTGCTGTATCCAGGACTGTTTGTAAGCTTCTGAGCCCCCCAAGCCTTTCTGTGTTGAGGGAAGCCTTCTAGCTTATCAGTGGGAGTGGTAAGCACTAGGTAGCCTATCTATCACAAGAGGAGTGGTTTCTGGTCCAGAAATTGTAGTTTATAGGCCGTTTGAGCACTTTTTCCATATCCTTCAACTTTCTGGTTTAAAAGCACGCATGTTGCTTGCTTCCCATCTTTCCTATAACTAGTCTAGTCCAGATACAGATTTGCTTTATCCAAGACTGTTTGTAGGTTTCTGAACCTCTCAAGCCTCTCTGTGTCAGAGGGTAGCCGTCTAGCTTGTCAGTGGGAGTAATAAGCACTAGGTAGCCAATCTACCACAAGAGGAGTGGTTTCTGGCCCAGAAATTGTAGTTTATTGGCAGTTTGGGCAGTTTTTCCATCTCTTTCAACTTTTTTATTTTAAAAACTGCATTGTGCTTGTTTCCCACCTTTCCTGTAACTAGTCTAGTCCAGATACAGATTTGCTGTATCCAGGACTGTTTGTAAGCTTCTAAAATGTGCCAAAGTCTGCTCTTCAATTTTTCCCTTAGATCTGCTAGTTCTCTCCTGTCCTGCACTTTTACTAGTTTATTAGTCTATCACGTTACCATACCAGACTTCTTGTAACAATCATTGTAGCACACAAAAGTGCTACCAGCACTAAACATTATACAAAGAAACAGCTCCAGTACGTATTAGTAAAGCCCACACCTCCAGGCATGTCAAAAGGTCAGTTCCCTGTGCTTTCTCCTGTTACCCTGCTGAACTTGGGCATCCTGAAGCAATGTAGCAACTGCCTCATGTACAATGACAACCCTCTCCTCTTACCTCCCAACACTCAGACTTGCAAGAGATGCAATTATATATCCAAATTGTAAGCCATGCACTCTCCAGCAAAGACCGGAATACCTGGTCAAGAGGAGAAGGTCAACACTTGCACCACACCACATGGAACACATAGCCCTTCAGAACACACACCAGCACTATCTTCACATAAAAACACAAACCACACACCCACTTTTGGAGAGGCTCTCAATAAAAATCTATCCTCCAGAGCAGACCACCACAAGACAACACTAATCATGAGACACATAACTGTCCAAAACAGTGAGCCACTCAACCAAAACCCCTAAGGCAAAACAGCATGCCCAGCACACTAGTCATAGGTGACTTGATAGTGAGACACACTGATGTCCCACTCACTAGGTTGAATAAGGAGAAATTAACAGTCAGCTTCCTGTCAGGTGCCAGGATCCACCATATAATGCACGCACTCAGGTCCCTCAACAACAGGTACAAATATGACTCTGTTATTGTACATGTGGGTATGAATTACCTGAGACGTACCTCCCAGGACTACATGAAAAGAGACATGGAGGAGCTGTCAGATTATGTAGCCCAGGTGGGTACGACCCTAGTCCTGAGCAGCATCCTACCATCACCCAGAATGATACCACAGTACAAGCAGAAAATTATTGATTTCAACAATTGGCTAAGTTTCTGGTGTCATTCTAAGGGGATCCAGTATCTGTCTGCCTGGGATGACAAGACTGACAGACCTCAATGCTTTGCCAGAGATAACCTGCATCTGTCAGCCCTGGGCTTCTGGATACTGGCCAGGGCTCTTGCCAACCCTATAGTGCTTTTTTAGGCGGTGTTCCACCATAACAGCTACAAAAAAATGCAATCTGAGGGTCATGCTGCTCAATGCTAGAAGTCTAGCTCTCAAAATGCACTCACTTGAAACACTCCTTAAAATGGAGAACATCGACATTTGTGCTGCAACAGAGACCTGATTCAAGGCAGCAGAAAGCACCCCTGCACTACCAGGCTATAACTCATTCCACACCTTTCGGCCCTAGAACTTGGACCGAAGCTCCAAAGGTGGTGGTGTTTCCATATTCATAAAGGATGCACACACCTCCAAACTGGTAGCCCAACATAATGCATCAGAAATAATTCAGGTGCAGCTAACATTGGATAAGACAGCAAGTCAGGTCGCAGCCTGTTATAGGTCCCAACCATGTCCCAAGACACTCACTCTATGTTCCTAAGCACCCTGGGGAATATTAGGGTCCAACCTAACACCCTCATACTGGGTGACATCAACTACCCTTCCATTAACTGGGAAAACTACTCATGTATCAATACACTTGCCCAATGTTTCCTGGAATTCATTAATTTCAATACCCTGGACCAGCTCATCCTTACCCCCACTAGAGGTAGCAACATCTGTGATCTGGTCATTACTAGCATGGTTGACTGTTGCTCTACACCAATAGTTAACTCCTCCCTGGTTAGATCCAACCACAAACTAATCACCTTGGAAATCCACATGCCTCCCAACCCCCACCCCAAAAAGGTAACCACCATGAAAAACTTCTCCAAAGCTAACTTTGGGTTCCTAAGAACAGAGGTGGCTAACTTCATGGCACCCATGCAAATGGAAAATAGTTGGATGTCTGCTGATTCATACACCAATGCACTGTATGAACACGTACAGAAATGCATGGATCTTGCTATACCCAATAGAACCAAGATGATCTCCTCCAAAAAAAGGAAGCCAATCTGGTGGTCCCTTGCCATAAACTAACTCTACAACAGAAGTAGGAAACTGATGCAGAATAAAGTGAAATCCCAAGACTGGAAAAACTCCCTTATCAGCCTCAACAAAAAGTTGAGATCCCTCATCAAATCTTCTAAAGCTAGCTATGAAAACAGAATTGCAGCAGATAGTAAAGACAACCACAAGGCCTTCTATAGTTATGTAAAAAACCTCCACAGCAATACCCAGATTTGCTCTGAGCTACTGCACAATGGTACTTCCTATACTGAGCAAACAGATAATGCCGATATACTGGCCAACAGATTCAGTGCCAACTTTATCCCTCTCCCCTCCAAAGGACCAATCACAATACCAGTAGGTTGCCAGGCACCCAGTATTACTGCTTCACAGGTTAAAACAGCACTGTCCAATACCAAGAATACAGCTTCTATGAGAACTGACAATATCTCTGGCTGTGTTCTACATGAACTAAAGAGTGAACTGACACCTCATCTGTGTGCCCTGTTCAATCAAAGCCTCACCTCAGGCTTTAACCCCATGGAGTGGTACACTGCTATAGTCATCCCTCTCCACAAAGGAGGAGCGACTACAGACCCTGGGAACTATTGCCCCATTAGCCTGACAAGTCTGATATGCAAAGCTATGGAACTCATAATCATGGAACTAATAAACAAGGATATAAGGAATCTCAAAACTCTGGATTACACACACTTTGGTTTTGTGAAGGGTAGATCATGCCTGCTCAACTTGGTTGACTTATTTGAGTCAGTCAGCTGAGCTGTGGATGAAGGCAAGGTGGTTCATACAGCCTGCCTTGTTCTGGCCAAGGCCTTTGATACCATTCCCCACTCAAAAAAAAAAAACTCACTAAGCTAGGCATCAACCCCTATATCACTCAGTGGGTTGCAAACTGGCTCACAGATAGAACTCACAGAATGAAAGTAGCTGACTCCAAGTGAGACTGCCAACCAGTCATGAGTAGAATCCCACAGGGATTGATCCTCGGGCCTCTTCTGTTTGGTATCTACTTCTCAGATGTCCAGTCCAACACAAAGGGACTCTGGCTGATAAAGTTTGCAGACGATTGCAAATTGGGAGCGATTATTAACTCCCCAAGTGATGTTGACATCCTACAGAATGGCTGCACGGAGATGAACGACTGGTGTCAGAACCATGACCTTAAGCTCAATGCCAAAAAATGCGTCATCACCCCCTTTCGGAAAAATCTGGTTCCCATGAACTACCACATTGATGGTAGTACATTGAACACAGAAGGCATTATAAGAGATCTGGAAACACAAGTTGACAGAAACCTCTCTTTTGACCACCACACTGCCACTGTGGTCAGAAAGACCTTCTATGTGGCACATCTCATTACTAAGGGTTTTGCATCTAGGAAGAAAGAGGTCATTGTCTCCTTCCACTCTTCCCTCATTAGGCCAATCATCGAGTACAATGTCCCATTTGGCATGTACCTCACTAGACATCTGCAACAACTGGAGAGGCTGCAAAAGTACCTCACAAAGATGATCCTAGGCCGTAAACACTTGTCCTATATAGACAGACTAAAAAAACTCCAACTATTCTCTGTCTCATATCACCTACTTAGAGGCGATCTCTACTTGACTTACAAAGCCAGCTTTGTTAGAAATGCTACAGCTAAAAAATCCAAATCCTTCCACACTACACACTCCAGAGATCTCAACCTCATTACCACAATCAACAGAACATGCTGGACAGGTTCATAACCCAGAGACTGCCCATGATATGGAATAGACTTCCCATAAATGTCAAACAGAGCACCTCATTGGCCCTCTTCAAGAGAAATCTTGATGAGTGGATGGGACATAGAAAATTCACCCTGGGGATCATTCCAGTGGCTCTACTCAACAGAGGCATTGGAAACTAAGGTCAGGTGGCACAATGCCAGGGTAATCCTATTGGCTATGCTTGTAAAGGCTCTAGGACCATTAGCCTAGTACACACCTATGAACTTATGAACCTCTAAGACAGTAAGAGTATTTGTGGAAATGATTATTCACCATACACAAGGCAGAAGAGGAACAAATGTATTCAGCAATTAGAGAATGTTGAGATGCAGGTGTGAGATTTAAGCTCCTATACCTAGCTATCTTCAGAATATTTTTTCCTGGAGAAATAAAGTCTTGTTTTGATGGAGAACAGGCTAAGGTGGAAATACAAAAGTTAGACCAACAAAGTGAACTATCAAGCAGAAGAGGATTCCGCTTCTCATGCTATGGATAATAAAGCTCATAGAGAGACTTTGCCACTGAAATTGTTTCCAATGTTCTAAAAGAAAATGCTTGAGAGACAGAAAAATGCACAGGAGCTGACTAGAAGAAAATGGACTACATTGGAAATGAACAAGAGACTGGAGTCAGGAGAGGGAGATCAACAGGAAGAAATCCAGGAACACAGAAATGAATGAATAAATGTGGGATTAAAAAGCATCAGTCATATTTGTAAAATATGACTGAATAAGAAAAATTGGAAGCATTGGACTTTTGTTGACTTTGTTAAATTTGTAGGGGATTCCAAAGCATTTGTCCTACTTCATGTCATTCATGTTTGGAAGGGCATTAAAGGGAAGGGGAATAACTGGAAGTAAAACAATTTTTGTTCTTAACAGTATTTTTTATAAAATAATTCATGGCATAAACTGCATGCTATATAGTAAAGTATTTTTATTTATTACTATGTGTGATAATACAGTAAGCAGGTATCCTTTTTTTCTTTCTTCTTTTTTAGTTTGAAGAAATGTAGGCATTGTAATGTAAAAAGACAAAAAAACTGGACAAAAGCATGTTAAAGTTAATAGGTTGTAATCTTGGTTTGTTCAGGTAGGGCATGGTGTGTAAAAGTACACATACTGTGATATAAGTACAGCTGACATGCTTTCTCTTACCTTTGCACAGGAGAATGACTGGATTAAGGCCCACTGATGGATCTAACAACAAGTTTTAAGTGGAAGCAAGTAAATAAGAGAACACTGAATGTGATTACCAGCTTTTTCTTTAGCAAATAAGTGTTTACAGTGTTACATAAGAAGATTGTAACTGAAGGCAACTATATAACTGGTTCTTATGTTTCCACTGAGAAAAGCTGATAAGGGGACAATAAATACCAGAATACTTTTTTAATGTTTTCTGAAAGCATTCAAGTCTGTTTTTCTACATCTGACAGAGAAATAAAAGTAAGATAAAAGTAGATAGCATTTAGTGTATTTAGGAGCCCAGACTCCCCAATGTGTCTTAGCATACTATTAGGTTAATTAATGCCTGTGAGTGTAGTTGTCAATCTAGTACAATTGCTCCTCTTAGGAGGGTTAAACTTCATTATTCTTTCCATATTCTGTGTACAGCCTTGAGTATTGTATTAATAGTTTACAGGTGTTCTCGGAGGAGGAGACCTGTTTTTTTTTTGTTTGAGGGTTTACATTAAAACAAAAAACTTGTAAGATGTGGCATAGGTTTAAATGATTATGACAATTAATGGTAGAATAAAACATCAACCTGCCAAACAGTAGTGGATGTATGTAACACAAAAGCTGAAAATAGACATTTTAAAAAAAGCTGTCGTATATAACAGGTGGGAATAATAAATTCTTGTCATAATGGTGACACTTCCCATATTATGTAGAAATATGAATGGTCTCACAGATATAATCAAAAAAGAAAGAAAGTGTAGTGAGCAATATTAATAAATTCAAAGTGCAAGCAGCAATGCCAAAAGAGACACATCTGGAAAGAAATGAGCATGTGAATTTGATAAAGAACGGATTTCAAGATGGTTATTCAATGGAATACCTGTGACAAAGGAAAAAAAGAGTACTTATACTGATTGCTAGAGGAGCTCTGATTGTGATAGAAGACAGAAACAAGATAACAACAGTAGATTTGTGGTAGTGAAGAGCTACTGGCAAGGGTGGAGGATTATGCTGACATGTATTTGTACTCCACCTAAAACTTCTACAGTGGAGCTTAAAAAAATTCTGTGAGATATAATCAGCTTTCAGCCCGGAATATTACTTATAGGTGGGGACTGGAATTTGATTTGGAATAATGAGGATATATATATATGATGTGCCTAGAAGTTAAAATTTAACAAAAGAAGTTAGGTTTTTGAAAAATGTATGAAAATATTTGGTATGGAAGATGTGAATTCAGTAGAAGGCTTGGAGGGAATTTACATATTATTCACCAAGGTACAACAACTGGGCTAGGCTAGACAGAACTTATATTTCAGAGGAGCATGTGCATTTAATTGAAAGTGTTGGTACACATCCAGTAACTATTTCAGAATGTGTGCCAGTAATAACAAAGGGAAAAAAATACAAGATAATGAAGTAAAAATGAGGCATGTATTCTATCTGTTAAGTAGAGAGAAACTTAAGGGATGGGTAGTGAAAATTAAGGAATGGGTATTGGAAATTATTTGGGAGTTATTAGGGAAGATAGACATTTCTTCAGAATATATAAATAGGAAGTGGGATAAAATGAAAGGGGATTTTAAAAATAGCATAGAAATAAAAGAAAAAAAGATATGTTCAGGAAATAACAAAAATACTTAGTGGGACTGACAAAGGTTAAAGTATTGCAGAATAAGGGGAATCTCACAGAACAAGATGAGACACAAGTATAGAGTGATAAAGAGAAAATAAAGGACCACCTGGATAATATGCAAGAGTTTAGAAAGATTGTTGTAAGGCAACTGTTTTTGATAATTACTCTACAGTACAAAATCTTTTACCACAATGACACTGGCAACAGAAAGTAGAAAGGGCTGATGCCAAGCTTAGATAGCCTATAACAGGAGAAATAACCAGAGATCCTGTAGAGGTATTAAAAATATTTTTGAAATGTTATGGAAATCTGTATAAAGCAGAGAAATATAGAAATCAAGAAAAGTCACAAATGGAAATGTTTATGGAAGAATTAAACATGCTAAGTTTAGAGGAAGATGAGGTTCAACAAGTAACGGTTTGGATAGGAAGAGATGAGCTAAAAATGGTGGCATATAACCAAACAACAGGAAAATCTTCTAAAATAGATAATATTCCTTTAGGAGTTTGGAAGCTAGTTGGAAAGGAAGTGATAAAGATCTTGAAGCACCAACATCTTGGAAAAAAGCTGTGGTGGCTATAATAATTAAAGATGGCAAAGACCCATCAGATTCAGCTTCATAAAAGTCCATTTTGATTCTAAATCATAATTATAAAGTGTTTATGTCACTAATAGCTAAAAGAAAGAGAAAGTTGTGCCAAAACTGATATATTTCGAGCAATGTGGTTTTGTGGAGGGGATGTAAACATTTGACATTGTTAATAGAATAATAATTATCCACAGGGAAGTAGAATGTAAGAAAATGCCAGTGTTGTTGGTGGATTGCTGTGCAGAAAAAGCATTCAACAGAATAAGCCTTGATTTAATGAGCAGGGCAATGCAAGCATTTGTATTCCCTGACACACTACTATGGTTAGTTAGGAGGATATATGAGGGATTGGAGATGAAAATTCATGTGGGAGGGCTCCTCTCTGAAAAGTTCTGTCTGAACAGAGGAACCAGGTAGGGCTGTCCTCTTTCTCCTTTGTTATTTGCATTACATTTAGAATCATTGTCAATGAAAATAAGGGACTCAAAAATTCAAGGATATAATTGCTCTGGTAATCAAGAAAGGTTAGCTTTATTTGCAGATGATATTATGTTGTACCTGATAAAACCAGTACAAGGACATCTTATTGTTGTGAAACATTCTGAGACAGTTTCAAGTCTTTTCAGGATATAAAATTAATGAAGATAAAACAAGTGCTATAGCTATAAACTATTTACCCACATACAAATTGGTTCAGCAATGCCCATTCCATTTTTATGGGGATATGATAAAATGAAGTACTTAGGAGTATGGATAGAAATGGATTCTGTTATGGCAGCTAAGGATATGTGGGAAGAGATTAAACAACAGATGATACAAAACTGTGAGGATGGAAATCTTATTCGTGGATGTGGATTGCAAGCTACAGGTAGTGAAAACGTGTTTAGTCCTCTTACCTTTATATACAGGTCGGGCATACTGTTATAAACCAGAGGGGAAGTTGGGGATAGCAATTAATAAAGAGTTAAAGGTTTTTATCAGTGAGGGAAAGAGAGCATGAGTCAAGTGGGATAAGTTAATTCTTCCAGTAGAACAAGGTGGTTTGGGATTACCTGATTTGAAAGGACATTTTAGAGTGATACAGTTAAGGATCCTATAAATAGCACAAGCCATATCAAAGTGAAAAGGGATGATGATGGAATGGGGAAGCTGAAGAAATAAGGAGTGAGTGGGGTTTTGGATGCAGATCCTTAAGGAGAAACAATAGCAATACAGAATATTATATTCATAAAATAGTAGAAAGTGTTCTAATAACTAAGCCAACACATGAATGGTAAAAGGAGATTTTGCTGATAGGGATGACTGCAATTTGGGGTAAAGAGAACATGCAAGAGGGGGCTGGAATTTACTGAAGAAAGCTGGAGAATGATCTAAGGTACTGGGAGTAAATAATTAGAGAGGGAAAGGTAATTGAATGGGAAGATACCAAGAATACATTTGGACTGCAGACTAGAGACGGTTTTCCCTATCAAGGCTTGATATCAGAGTGTAGGAGAAGAGAAAGGGATAGGGAAATCCTAAGAGAAAGACTAGCACATATAGAGTTTTAGGTGAGTCTATAACAGAAGCTGCTGTTATAAAGGGGGTACTTAATATGCCATATAAAGTATTGCATGATAACTAGAGGAATCAATCAGAGGAGGTTAGAAGAGATTGGGAATAGAGACTGGATAAGCAATTCACAAAGAAACAATAGGAGGACATATGAGTGGCTCTCACATATGCAAAAAGTTGTAGAAGATTTTGTGTTTTTTGCTTGGAAGGATTTGCAAAGGTATTTTATATCCCAAACAGACTCCAAATATGTTTTTTTCTCAGGTAGATTGCAGATATTAGAGGTGTGATAGGCAAGACAGAAGTAATTGAGAGCATATGTTTTAGGAGTGTAAAGAGTTGGCAGACTTAATAAATTCCCCAAAGACTACTCTGTCTGAAGTGATGGGTGAGCAAATTAGTGTAATTAAGGAAACTGTTTTTTTTTTTTTTAGCTGGGTTACTGGATCTGAATTGCCTAGACATAGTAATGATTTTGCTAAATTTAATTCTGATGGCTGCCAAAAAAAGCAATTACTAGAAAATGGAAATCAAAGACTAAACCAGCCATATTTGAACTAATGAATATAGTTACAGAGATTAAAGAGCTGTGGGAGTTTTATAAAAGGGTAAGGTCTGGGGAACAATACATGCAGAATAATGTTTTGGAGGAGAAATGAGGTTTAAGGGAAGGCAGGAATTCAGTGATCTATGTGATATTGGATTGACAATAACTGTACAGAAGTTTAGATGTGATGTGTAATATATGTAACTGAGAATATGTCAATATGGTTTGTTTTCATTTATAAAAACATATGTTTGCCTATTTCATAAGTGATAATTTAATAAAGATGTTTAAAAGATAATAAAAGCAGACATAAATGTTCCTGTGAGTGAGATTTTCCCATCACATCTTACATTTTCTGGCCCTGTTACCTCACTACTTCTGGATTGCACCTGCTTTTTTAACAGTGTCCCAAAACTCATCCTTTGTGACATGCAGCTGTCCATAGATACTTGTAAACCTATGCCTTTCCCTTCAAGGAGAAAGACTGCTTACATTTCATCTGATGCACACATATCTGGTTCTCTGGCATAGAGGTTAGATTTCCACCAACAGTTCTACTGACTTGCTTCAGCTAGTATCCTGGGCACCAGAGGCCCAGCTAAGAGAATATGCTGAAACACCTGAAGGCTGACTTCCAATTTTGGATAAAGCTGAGGGAGAAGCACTACAGCATTCGTCATCTTGTGTCTAGCAGTTTAATGACTTCATGGACTATTAGCAAGATGACTTGTACTCACACTAACACAATCATGCTATTAGCATGCTGATGAGGCCCCATACTTATGTCGAGTGGATCACAGGATCATAAGAATGATGAGTTAAGTAAGCTGTGAGGCCATCTCTATCTTGCCTATAGTCACCTTTATGATGTACCTCCTGCTTCTAGAAGAGCAATCCATGTCAGTCCAGAAATTAATTTATTGGATGCCCATCCCATCATCAATAATTGTCTTGAAGGATACAAGGATGTTACTCTGTCTGACATGTAAATTTATCTGCATTTATATGTCTTTAGAGGTTGCTATATGCAATAAAACATTTCTCCCACCTGTATAATGATAAATCAACAGATCTCCTAACTGTAAGCCCATGGCGATGATGACTCAGTCCTGGCACACTGTAATGCTCTCCCACCAGAAAGGAGGACTCTTCCTAACAATGGTCTGCACTAACATTTTTGTTACCACTTTAAAAGAATGGATTAATGAGAAAGCCTGATGCTTTTGGAGGCTAGCAGATATAAAAGTAATCAAGGTTCACTTGCTTCACTGTTATGCATCATTCAGGAATAACTCATGATCCAAGTTGAACAGGGACTGAATGTTTTGAATCTATAATCAGTCCGAGTATATGTTGCATTGCCCGCTATAATGAAGATACTGAACCTCTGA